>NW_004797417.1:975332-1001489 GCF_000002075.1 Aplysia californica
TCAAAGAGAGAGAGAGGGACAGAGAGAGAATAATACGAGAGAGAGAAATAGAGAGAGAGGGGGGAGAGGGTAGGGGAGAGAAAGAGAGAGAGAGAGAGAGAGAGAGAGAGAGAAAGAGAGAGAGAGAGGGGGAGAGGGGGAGAGGGTAGGGGGGAGAAAGAGAGAGAGAGAGAGAAAAAGAGAGAGAAGGGGTACGCGTTTGGTTCTGTTTGACCTTACTTTCAACAAGCTAGAAGAAAAAAACGATCTGCGAGAATATCACGTAGGCCTACATGAGAAACTGCTGCTCTGCCTGCATGCCTTTGAGAAAGTCTCTGAATCCCGGAACGTTGCGTAGTTAAAGATTCGTCACGCAACTTATCCTCATATTTTGAACGGGTGAATTAGAGTTACCCATACTTTACATAGCAGTCCGCTTCAGTTTGTCTTAGCTTAATCATAATGTTTCCACAAACAGTCTAGGCTGGATTTTTTTTAAAAACAACTTTTGTTCACAAATTTATACAGAAAAATATTACTATAAATCTCCGGATAGATAGCGAAAAATTGGGATTGTTCACACTGATTCACAACACTTCCCGCTTCTCACACACATATTGCATAGGCATAATGACTACGTCAGAGCTCACCAATGACAATTTTTAGTTGCAAAACTTGTTACAATAAATTAGTTTAATAATAGTGAACACTTTTTTGCACAAAAGATTCTCAAAATAGGCTATGTGTTAAAATAACGTATAAGCATAATGACACGATTAGAAAAAAAAAATGACGGACTTGCTTTCATAAGCGATATTGTCCCAACTGTAAACCTTTTAGAATCTGTAGAAACAACCTATAGGATTTTAAATTTATTTTTAATTTTTATTAGCTCCAGTCTTCTAGAAAATCCCTTTAAAGATTATTAAGGACGTTTCTAGAAGACAGCTAACAGTACTTGTGTTAAGACATATTACTAGACGTCAGTGTTAAAGCGCGAGACTTTATTTTCGGCAGTTGAGGAAATATTTGACAATAATTTGCGCCACGAATGTTTGACCGCGCGATAGGTGAAATTTAACTTCCCTATCTCGTCAAGATGTACACAAAATGTGAAGTAAGGTTCCTCTTAAAAGCCTCTTTCTTAACAAACCTGAATAACACCTGAAAAAGGCATGAAAAAAAGAAATATAAAGCTAGGAGTGTAGTAGGGGGACACGCACAGAGACATTAAGAGAGAGAGAGAGAGAGAGAGAGAGAGAGAGAGAGAGAGAGAGAGAGAGAGAGAGAGAGAGAGAGAGAGAGAGAGACAGACAGACAGACAGACAGACAGACAGACAGATAAAATAGTCTGACAGTCACAGTTGATGAGATAGCTCGTCAGAGAAGAGACATATTTAAACATAAAACAGGGGTCATAACCAAAGAAAATAAAAACCCGATTTGTAGCCGATTATTCTCTTTCTTTTTAACACAGTACAGGCACCAGAGGAGAGACAAGGACGATAGATCTCTTCTGAAAGTGAAAGGAAAGAAAGAGCAGTCCACATCAGAGCACGCGTCAACCACCCACTCTAATGAGACAGACAGAATGGACAACATTTACACAACACTTACACAAGACTTGTCACAATAACAATTCAAAGGAAATCTGGAACTGGAAAGGATAAGACAGTGCAGACTGAAAAGTTTAACATGTCCATTTCAAGAGAGATATAGCAAAAACCCTTCACAGTTTCTGGATTATACTATATCATATAGGAAGGAAGTGTAAATTTAGTTATAATGTGAGCTGAAAAAACGTCTGAGTCTGAGTGAGTTATTCGTATTTTCCTTCTTTTTTTTCACTGCTCTATACCCACTTTTGAATGGGCAATTTTTCATAATACAACATGTATTTTTGTATAGTTTCGTGTTGTAAAAGTAAAAGCATAGAACGCTTAGTTCTGAATGCGTGTGTGCATTTCAGCTTAATTCGGTCAGTGCGCTCGTCTCCGAAGCGGAAAGTCTGGGTTCGAGCCTCGGTTCGGACACGGATTTTTTTCGCCCTGCCCTACAAAACCAGCAGCCATGGGTACCTGTTTTCGAGTTGGGGAAGTAAAGGCGGTGTTGAAAGGAACTGGCCACCCTACCACAATATGCCGAAGGCCCAGGAAGTTGTCTCACTAACAAGGCAATCCTTAATGTCTGGATCGGATGCGGGAACAACTTTTCACCTTTGCAAATTTAGTTGGACTATTGGAACTAGATCTAGTACTAGTGATCTTTTGTAATATTATCAAAATGGTTGCCGCATAACACAACCCCCCCCCCTTTCTTCCATCCCTTTAAGTATTGCTGTGTGTCATTTTCCGCCGGAATTACTTGAATTACGATGTCTGCCTGTGTGAAATAATCTATAACAAAGAAATTTTAAAAAATAAAATATGTTTTAAAAAAAGGAAAATCTGAGAAGTCCTGCCGTGAGTGGACATGAACGTTTAAATACATCACAACGAAACACTTGGAGTTCTGAATTGAAATCAAACAGAGATGTTTGAACAAGTTGCAATCATTAATATTACTAATCAACAACGAGATCTTTATTTACAAAATATCAACTTTTATTGAAATCGTCAAAGAACACCAAAACTGGAGAAAGAACTTTGAAAATGAACTTGTATGATACACAGTTATGATGCACAATACAGTCAGTTACACCTAATGCCATGACAAGCCAATGCAAATAAACAAACATGGAAACTTAAATATTAGCACCAGGGTTTGTGGAGGATGGGGGGGGGGGGGGGGGGGGGGGGGGGGCAGGAAGGCAAACAAAATAACAAAATGTCTGCCTTCATATTTTCTTCTTTTTTTTTTAAATAGTGGGGTTTCGCATAATTTCAAGATTTTTTTTCATGTTATAAAAATAAAACTCCCATGTAGTAAGCCGTGGTCGGGAAATTTACAACTTGAGTTATTTCAATAGAAATCACCCTGGAATTAAGTTTGGTCAATTTATTTTGTTCGTGGCGGCGACTTATGGGAGAGATTTGTACTCGCAGACGAAGATAACTAATCACCTTTTATCTCTTTGGAATGTGTTTCCAAAACGTAATTACTAGGACAATTATTTTGATACTTTTTTATGTATGTCCTTTATTTTCTTTCTTTTTTTCTCGGGGATGTTTTTAAGGGGGAGGGATGAGATCGATTTCTGTTTCAACTAATATAGCTGATATAGGGATTAAGACCCTATAACGGGCTGACTTCAGCTTTCAGTTTTTATGTAAAGTTAAACAACAAAACAATCGAAAACAATAATGATATGAGAATCTTTATAACATTTCAGCCGTAATTTTTTAAAGAGTATTAAGGTAGAAAACAAAATATGGGTCGGTTATAAAATAGACGCATTGATTCGATTTTACAAAAATCTTATATTATCGTGAAATAGTAGAAACATTTCAAGTCTTGGGCTTTTGAATAAATAAAGAATTGATGCTTTACTAACAAGTTGAAATGTTCCATGCAATCTTAAAGTTCAAAAGGAAACATTATACTTTGCATTTCAAAAGTTTCAATCCAGCTTCGAAATTGATGTCTTCTTTTCAGAAATATTTTGATTTTGCTTTGGTACGCGGGCCACAAACATTACTCTCTACGAATAGTGTCTATTACACACTTCCTTGTGACCTGTAAAGTTTACCGAGTGTAAAGAGGCTGTCTTGAATAAGGCGCGTTCCTTCAAATTTAAAGATGTGACGTGGGTTCTTCGACACCGCAGAATTTAAATGTTTACAAGATGTAAAGATATGTCATCCTTATTAACATGGGGTTTACAAAACAAAATTAAAGGTTGTTCCCTTGCAAGCACTTAACGAACAAAATGCCTTTACTAAAAGAGACTTTCTACACGATATCCAGGACTCCAGATCCTGCAAAATTGTTCCAATAATTCGATCATACTGCTGGCAGTAACATCTACTTCTCTCGAACCATGTTCTCTTCATATTCATAGGCCTACGCTACTATCACAAGAATAAAGTGTGTTAATAAGTTTTAAGAATTACTGCAAATGTCTACAAAATGAGCATGGTTCACAAATAAATGCAAGTTCATGAATGTCAAATGCTGAACATATGTATTGCATAATGAATATAGCAAAGTGGAATCGCACATATAAACGAGCAATACTTTTAAACATACTGCGAATGTTAAGTTATACCCAAAATATATATCTTTTGTTATACTATCATCTGTATCTTCCCCACATTCACATTGGTATTAAACTCGCTTATTAACATAACATAACCAAGTCAAAAATTCAAAGAATCTAACAGAGTGAATATATAAACAAAAAATGGGTTAAATAAAATTCTACTTCAAAATACACTGTTAATGTACTACAATCGTAACAATACGTCATTTTTGTTTCCTCCGAATGGCTTGTTTATCAAATGATTCCAATGTTCTGGTACTCCTAGAGAGACAAACTAATTATTCATATCAATAATAATCTAAAACAAGTATTATCCCAGTCTGACAACTACTTGCCCTTAGGAGAAAAGAATGGTATGGGTCAGGTACGTTAGCCAGACTTCCTTTCAAACTTGAAGGCTTGATCGAAATTATGATGATTACAAAGTTATAATGACAATATGTACTATTTCTCATGATATCTACAAAGGAAAAAAAACAAAACTCATAAGACAGCAGTTTGTTAAGGCCTCAGAAACTGATTCAACAACTATAATTCTTTTAACGTGAAAGACTAGCCATGTATACGTGAGTATAAAAAGATGATAAAACTCAGAAGGCACCAAAATGGCATTTTCTGGTTTCATTTATTGACAAAAACGAACACCACAAAATAATGGTACAGAAAGAAGCTAAGCAGCAAATGAAAGTGCACAGCCATTAAAGTAGGAGAGGGTCTGAAAGGAGACGTGTTGCTTGCTTGCTGTGTTGTCGTTAATGTAGTAATGGCAATCTTTTTTTTTATCGTCGTCTTCGTCAACATCGTCGTCGTCATCGTCATCGTCGTTGTTCTTGTTGTTGTTGCTATTATTGAATGCAATTATTACTGTGATATTGGCAATACTTTTTGCGTTGTTGCTCTCCCTCTACACAAATTATTTTAGGCTCATTTGGCCATTACCGTATAACAATGGCGGTTTCAACTGCTTCAGTAGAAATGGCCGTTACTATCAACATTTTCAATAATAGTGCCGTTTATATTAAGAGGTAAATTTTGCAATCGTTTTTTTTAGTCTGTTTTTGATTGCCTGTTGAGGAAGCTGTTGGTGATGGTGATTTTAATAAGTTGTCATTGTCGGTACTTCGTATGTATAGGTAAGTTACGTGAATTTCGACGATCAATTAATTGTTTGCATGTCGATTTTTATTTTCTAGTGTAAACTTAAATAATTTATCTTATGAACTTCAAGACAATTAATATGAAGACAATAAACGTTATAACTTGAGACATCCTGCCAGTGCAGGGGGCTTGAAGACAAACACAAAGAGTTAGGAAATAATGACACTCTGAATTTGTTTGGGTTGTTCTTTTTGCGATTTCACAATTATTCATATTTCAGGGGCGGGGATTTTGGTTGTGCAAATCTTTGGGCGCCATCGCTCTTTGCTGAATACAATTGCCAAAGCGTGATTCCAAGAAAAATGCAATACATATCAATAGATGAGAACTTCGTTGCTTATCAACGCATGAACAAAAAATCTTTAGTACAACTAAAGCAAAAAGTACATCTCAAATGGCTCAACGAATCATCTATCTTACATATTGTAAAAGAGTATTGCAATAAAGTTGGTAGAGAGCAACATGTCTAACGTATTTCCTCTCTGCCTCCCTCCCTCGCTCTTTCTCTGCACACTATTCCTAAAACCCGCCATCTTCTCGTTTCCAGTATAGCAGTCACAATTGATTGTTTACACGAAAATAACTTTAAAATTAATTACAATACGAAAACATAACGGATTTTGTTGACATAAGCATTTAACTGCTTCTTTGCTGACCTGCGTGTTTATTTTTAACATAGAAAATGCATTGCTGAACGCCTTCCAACAATTGGACGCTACGTATAAAAACCCTAGAACTGAAACGAGCACACATTAATATCACTTGCACACCACCTGATAAAGAGCTGAAAATGTAGTTATTGTTAATACATGGAAAATTAAAAGATACAACACAAAAAGCTTTTGACAATATTACCAAAGCTCTTTGGAACATATGAAACACACAGTTCAATTAATTATGAATAATAATTTATGGCCTATCTTCTCAGATCAAAGTTTTGACTACTTTCAAGAAGTAAATCAGCGAAAACAATATCACATCTGCCGATGACTTTAAAATGGACATAAAACGTATTGCATAACAATGACTGAGTTAATGCTTGGGGTAATTTTAAACAATACTGTAATAAAATAGAGCAAACCAATGACATATTTCTCATTGTATTATTATGTTTTGCTAATAGATTGTCAGAAAATTGGAATATAATCAATTTGTAATTCAACTCCAAGATTAAACCTCAGAGAAAATGAACGTATAAGAAAATTTCCTCACTCACAACGACAGTGTAGGCCAAGAACGTGTTTACTGCATGTGCCATAGAAATGTCCAAAGGTAGATCTAGTGCTTTCTCTTTTAACAAATTACACAGTGCAACACCTTACCAGTATTTTGACAAGTCAGGTTTTGTGAAGTTATTGAGGAAAGTTGACCTTGCAAAAGAGCAAAAGAAACAGAAAGTTTTCCAGATCGAGGAAAAACGGTTGATCTGAACAAAGGTGGATTAAACATCAACATCAAAACCCAGGTATGCAAATCTAAGTGTCTATGAACCCAACAAGCATATAGGCGTAATACATAGCGCATTAGTTATGCAAAACGATTACTCACTTGTCCAAAGTTGTTTATCTCCTTTATATAGCCCCAAATTCGCACACAGTGAAATGCATACAGAATGAAAAGATATCCACGTCCCTCCGATTTCTCTATGCGTGTGCCAGACTTTATCTTCACGTCTGAGAAAGTTTCAGCTACGAAATGATCAGTATCGTTAAGAAATGCCCCAGCAAGAAATAGTCGTCAAAGTAGTGGATCGTGCATATTCTAATTTTTTAGTCCGTACTCTAACCACAGAGGAGTATATTTTTGCATTAGGTCTTAACGAAATTTAAGTGGAACCCTACTGAAAAAAAAAATCATTATTTGAAAAATAACATTTCCGGTGAATCCAACAAAACTTTCAAATAACTATTTTAAAAGCACTAAAGCATACGGAAATACCCCAAGCCAACATTCTCTTTTCACAATAGGCGATGAGATCTGATACTATCTTTAAAGAGGGCATTAGATTGTTATAATGCAAACGAATAAACCAATAATACACGGAAATAGGATTTATTTTTGGACTGCATATCGAGGTTAAAAAGCTATAACTTCAACTCTCCAAGTTATCGCCACTACCTTTCGGTATAATAGATATCAAATTGGCTCTGTTCGAACCCATGGGTTTATTGCTACGACGTACCGCCTGCAGCTGCTCTCTGGAGGTCGGCATCATGAGCTCCATGTCTGGCCAGCACAAACGTCCATTGCTGTTCTCTTCTGGCATCCCGCGTCTCACCGGCAGCATGTCCAACATCTCTGGGTGCATATCTGCTGCAGCAGGCCACTGCATCACGTTTTGCGATTTTGAACTTTGCTCAGCTGACATCTGAGAAGGCTGTAAGTTTGACATGTCTGCATAGCTGAAAGTGTAATCCGAACCACAAATTATTTCAGCAGGAGTTCCTGTTGTGGTGTGTCCTATGCCATTCCCATGTGTATTGTCTACGCTGTTAGCTTTTGATATGAGAGAATTTGAAAAGTCATGATCAAGGTCTGGGTCCCAAGGGTTTGTTCGCGTTTTTACGGTTCTCTGGCACAACGGATCTTCCATGGATGGTCTCAGCGCATGAAAAGGAACAGCAAACTCTTCAGAACTAGATCTTAGTTTCATAAGTGCTGCTTTACTCTTAATATTGTTCGACTTCATTCCCCTGCAGCCTTTATCATTTTGACCATTTGTACTGAAATCATTTTCCGAAGTATTTATGGTGATGATGTTACTCGTATTTACGTGAGGGTTACTGCTGCTACTGTTGTTATGGTTGTTGTTAGGATGTGTACCTGACATGTTCATCGGGACCTGGTGGACGTAAACGAATCTAGACATGTCAACAAAAGGCACCCGTATCATGCCTTGAGGAAATCTCGAGGTAGAGCTCATGTTTGCCATCATGCCAGGGAAAATCATACCAGGAGTCCGGTTAGAACCTTGGGAAGGCACCGGGGGTGGCGGGACCAGAATGTTGGGGACACAGTACATTTGTTGCGCCATGCCCATCGCGTTTGGGAGTTTATGACCTGGTAACTGCATCCGAGACATAGATGCGTTTGCCATAGACTGCGCTGCTGCATTGTTCTGAGGGAACATTCCATGAAATTGATTTGAGTTCATTGATGTGGGTGAGGGTGAGTACTGATTCTGCATAGGAATATCTTGCATTCGCATGCAAGATGGTGCTCCTACCGAATTCTCGTCTTTTTCTTGTCTTGTAAGCCCCAGCATTTCACGTAGTCTCCGATTGCTTTCTTCCATGTCCACCTTCTCTTTGTCTTCCATGGTTTGCCTGCAGCTGTTGCCACCTAGAATCATTCTAGGTCTTTGGTTTTCCGATTGTGCTTTACCTGGCTGTACTTCCGGTCTCGAAGGCTTGTTGTTTGAAAGAGATTGCTCTGCCAGTGTAAAATGTTTTCTCATCCCAATACAACGATAAGGAGACAACAGCTCTTGGTCATTTAGAATTCCTGTAGCATCATCAAAGTTTTGCACTTTCTCGTACTCGTCAATTTTTCCCGTTTTACCATCTGTGTCCCCCACGTCTTCTGGCGCCAGAGCCAATTCATGCCACGGAGCAGAGGGCAAGTTGTCTTCCAAAAATGTATTATCTAAATCTTCTGACAATTTAAAAACAGAACCATCTCCCTCCTGTTCGGTTTCTTTTTGCTCATTCTTGTCTACTTGATGCTGGTGCTGCTGGAGAAGGGTCAAGTGGGAGAGTGAGGCACTTGAGAGCATAGTGCTACTGGCTTCGCTGTTCCGAAGGCGTGGGGTTTCTTCCTTGTTGAGACAGCTTTCCCCTGGTGATGATGCACTGCTGGGGAGATAGTTTGAGGACTCAGTATTTCTCTGCCTGTTCATATTTTGTGCCGATCCCAGAGCAGACTCTCCAGAAATTGCGGTGCACAGATTAGCGTTATTTTGCTGGTCCGACATCTGTGGAATGTACCATTATTTAATATTTTTGAGTTGCAAATTTGTACGTTACTTTCTGTACTAGAAATCATAGTCTGATCTGAAAAACTTTAATTTAAAGTATACTTTCAACAACCTTTGAGCACATAATATAATATATAAATAGAATTACACAACCGCACAGGCTACAGATAAATACATATACACACAAACATAAACAAACAAACACAAATAAACACACACGCACACACCGACAAGTAAGAACTCTGTAACACACTCTCACACACAAGCACATTATTTCGGTTTCCCGTTCACTTTGCCTTCCTAAAAGGCCCAAAACCTCCTGAAGCAGACAAAGAGTGGATCCACGACAGGGTCATTTTATGTAGTTTTTTACGCCCACCATATACACAGTTTAGATCATTTAGGCGTCTGGCTTCCGGCCCTGCTTGTCAGCGTCAACCCGTGCTTAGGAATATACAACATCTTAGCAGATAGACCGAGGTACTCGACACAAATTTTGCCCCCACTCAGGATTCAAATTTGGGTCTACTGCGTGCTACAGTGAAGCACCTCTCTACGCAGCAGACGCTGATAGGATCATGTTTGCGTGTGACCACAGTTACCAAAGCCGGTATAGTTGATCGCTTTAAGATTTGTTGTCCATCTTTCGCTTAGCTGTAAAATGTGTGTGGAAAAAAAGGGGGGGGGGGTCTTATTTAAATAGGCGGCACGTGGTCAGATAGTACTTCGCATATTTTTCGAAACAGATGATTCCAAATTTTCGTCTAAAGTATTTTGTGTGTAATCTATGATTCTGACAATTTTCTACTTGACACATTGACACACCGCTATTTCAGAATGCGTCCTTAAGAATTTTTTTATGCTGTTCAACCTTGTTCAAATGTTCATTGGTGCATTCCTTCCACCCCTCCCATTATTTGGGCTGTTTTTGGAGGAGTTTAAGGGCTTTCACAATTAAATACAATTAATATAACCGAGCTCCATAGTGTTTAAAACAGCACAAGGCGAGAATTAGTACGTAAACATGTCCTCTCACCTTGTCCGCAAGTAAATCTGAAGACCCAACTGCAAGACTGACTCCTGCCTGAAGTGGTCTGCTTTTCAGTAACCTGGATCAGTAGTTACGTTCAGTTTAGTTTTACGGCGCGTACAGTACAAAATGGTTATATAAGTGCTGAAGATTAGAGGTGTTACTAGACAGTAACAAGCATTAAAAAAAGGAGGACAGATAGGGACGAAAGGGGTTTGAAAGGACAAAATACGCGACAAACCACACCAGAGCACCCACCAGCCAGCCACAATTGAGGTAAAAAATAGAATGAAATGTTACATAAAAGTGTTTCTAGTGTGTTGACTTCTGTTTCAATTATGGTGATTCTTCTTAAGAAGGGGGGGGGGGGCTACACCTTGAGGCTATCTCGCTTATTACTGGACCGCATTTTACCAAATTTCCAACCTATAACAAGCATAGTAAGGAGTCTTATAATCTGCAATCAAATTTAAGAAAACAGTTTCGTTTCCATGGATACGGCGGCCATATTGAATTTTGTTGACATGTCTTACGTAATGAATACTGCACTTATTGCTCATGGAAATGGGTTGGGTTTGTTTTTTTTGCATGCGTGTTAACACATTTAGATCTAAAAAATCGTGTGTTTGTTTTTTTCTTTAAGGAATTAGAAAATTTTAATGATTTTTTTCCTGAGGTAGCATTCAAATATGCAAAACAATCCGTGAAAATCCACACTCCAGACACCACCAACAAAAGTCTTCTCCATATTTCAAAATTTCACAAACAAAATTTTAGTATTACATCTTCTCTTCATTCTATGAAAGTTTCATGAAGATTGGATGAAAAATGGTGGAGTTATTTTTAAAAAGTATAGAGAAAAGTCGCGTTTTGAGAAAACGGCCTATAAAGAAAAATACAATATTGACTTTATGGAAATGGTGGCGACAAACATGCCTAGTATGGGAAAAAATACTGATTTTGGGGGTTCTTATGCTATCAAATAGTTGTAGGAGAGGCTGAGGAAGCTAAAAACTTATGAGCCGAATCGGGACTTTGGGGGGTATAGCTCCCCCTCCCCCCCCCCCCTTTAATACCGTATCGTGCAGAATCTGTAACCGTATTTATTTCGCCCTTGCATACACCATTGCCATTTAAGTACGCAGAAATAGATTGTTTTGTCAAAATCGGCTCTGAAAATGCAACAGCAAATTATAGAAATAAGATGGACAAATTATTATTAAGTCTTTGGAAAAGTGTACAAATTAATATTAACAAAAGCTGTATGTTCATGACAATATTGGGATATCTTTGATGAAAACAGGCACTCGTCAGAATAATAAAAACGAAATAACAGACATTTTCGTGCTTGTTGGTGCCACTTATCAATCTTTATTTTAGATCAACATCTTTTAAGTCTATTTAAAGACACATGTCTATGTGGATTTTACTTTTACAATATTGAACAAAGACACACAAAATTACTGTGCAGTTTCCAAAGACAAACTTTGGAAGTGACTAAACTTCCGCTACCATTTTCGCTTTTCTTTTACCTCTGATACTAGGCGACCCAGACATCCTTCAATAGCAAACACCCCGACTTCTGTTTAAGATATATGGGTATTTCTTTCATCAACAGAAAGACAAATGAACATGCTGTAAGGCGATACCAATGACTTTGAAAGCTTAAAAAACTTATGAACCCCTGATTCCATAGCGTCTTTTAAAAAATCAGATTTGAGGCAAAGAATAAAGGCGACCTGTACAAAATATATATATTATCTCTAATTAGGGAGTGATCAAAAAAGTATACCTTATAGCCAAGGCAAAATAAAATAAATGAAGAAAGAAAGAAAGTTTCGTCGAAGCACATTTCTCAATGCCTATCGACAGTTTAGCCATTTATAGTCCAAGTATTTTCCGATTGTAAAATAATCTTTCTTCCTCTTCAGGCGCAATGTAAGATAAAAACTTGTAGAAAGTGACAATTTACCTAGACAAAGTCGCATTATATGTACATCTACGCTCTAGATTAACATTCTTTTTGTCGTATTGCTTAGTCATGTTCGCTGAAGACGCCATGTGACCAAATGCGATGGCACAACGTTTTCTTAGCAAACTGAAAATCTAGCTAAAGTTTGATGTTCGAATTCAGGAGAAACCCGATTTGTGCACATCTTTTCTGTGAAACTGAGTCCATTAATAATATTATTATTGCCTATGCAACAGTCTAAAAGGGTTGGGGTGCTAACTTCTTTTTTATTTCTATGTGCAGCAGGAACTGAAATATGTGAAGAAACGGTTGCTGTTGGTAATGGCGTTGTCATTATTGCAGCTCGTGTACATTTTGTTTTGTATGTTGTAGCTGTGTACTCAGCAAACAGCCAAAACAGCAGCAATAGCAACAACAAACAAAAAACAGGAAAATACGTATCTGCTTACCAAGGAGGTGTTCGCGTGCAGCCGACAGTGCCAGTCATGTGGTCTAGAAGTGACCCCGAGTCTTTCAAAGACTCGGCTCGATCTCTGCCCCCTCCCCAAGAGGCGTTATTGTTGTTGGACATATGACGTCGGTGGTCTCCAAAACTTTTGCTGCTCTCATAGTCTATGGGAATTTTGTTCTGATCAGAACCATCAATAAAGGACAGTGACCCCACAAAGTTGGCTGTGTTCCCGCTATGACTGTCAGCAGATGAACCATTTGGTATTGTCCATGGAAAATCTCGATGCGCCTGTGTTGTAGAACAGTACGGGTCCCCCAAAGGTCTACGTGTCGGGTCCATGCCTTCGGTGGATCTGCCTACGCCCATTGAAGGTTGAGCGAGAGTTTGTTCGGCCTGAAGGCCATCTTGTTTCCACTGATACAGTCGAGACGTCCCTGGAATAAGGAAGAGCAAAATAGCTCCAATTAAAAAAGGAATAAGGAGTATCTGATATTGATTGTAGAAGAATGATGTGCTCAATAAAAAAGGCTCCGAAAAAAACTGGGCTTTTTGGGTGATTCGCCCATTGAAAGACAGGATCAAAGTTCAATATTAGTAACGGTACGATAAAATTAATGTTGAAATCTTACCAGTTGACTTCTTGAAAATCTAGAGAAAAAGAAGACCTTCCAACCAGAATCACATTGCCATAATACGTATAATTTAATGCAGAGGACCAGCAGCCCAAAAGACAAGGGTAAATAAAAGGACGTGATAAAATGTTATGTGCACGCCCTTCCTCAATGTTGTTTCTTTTCTTCATTTTTTTTCGCGTAAAGCGATATGTTATGTTCTGCTCTTTGCCGGGCTTGACTTACGTGCTGCCGTTTGGTCCATTGTACTAGCCGCTCGATACGACATGAACCCCATCCCAGTGTCCCCCATCACGCTGTTGGGGGTACATAGAAGTCCTCCACTAGCCAGCTGGTGATCAAAGATTCCAGAACACGAAGGGAAAGTACTCCAGTCGTCCCTAGGCTCCTCTTCCAAGAAACCAAATGATGTTTGAGAAGTGCTCAGAGAATTGAAGTCTAAATTATTTCCCTGGTTTTGGTTCATACCAAATCCATCAGTCTGGCTGCATATTAAGGAAGGAGTGGCCATTTTTACAATCGGTCTTTGATTCTGCCTCCCATACTGAGCCGAATATTCCTCCTGACAAACGTTAACGCCAGGGGTTCGTGACTGAACACCTCTAATACGGCTCTCAACAGAGCCCCCGTCTTTGTTGCCCATTCCACCCTCAGTTTTATCCAGGTACCGAGGATTTTCGCACGTGGCCTCAGACCAGGCTCGGGTTGTTTCAGTGTTATACTCGTTCTTGTCTCCGATTACGCCACTAAAATTTTGAGAAAAGTGGTTGAAAGGCTGTTGTTGTTGTTGCTGCTGCTGCTGCTGCTCTCGCTGTTGGCAATAGCTCGAACAACTGATGGATCCCCCTCCACTTTCAGAACCAGATGGCTCCATGAGAGGATCTGCAGACAATGTCATGGGGTTTGATGGATCCAAGCACGCGTAGCTTGCCTGCAAGTGAAAAATCAGAAGATGTTTACTTTAAATGCTACTAACATCTCTTTGCTTAAGTTTTGTTTAATTAAAAAGGCGCATTGTAATATGTACTCACGATATTTACTTTTGGGCTTCAGAAAACGCTACAAAAAATTAAAGTAATCGAAGAAGCGAGAAGGTGAAAGTCTGAGCCAGTGACACGCTTTAACAACAGCACAATATAAAGTTTGAGAAAAAGAAATATTGTAAATATAATGAAACAAATATTTATGACAATTACAATGAGCTGCACGTTTATTCCTCCCTCGATACAATATAACAGATTTTGAAAGTAAATACGTGGTCCTTTTGGATGTACATAAAAGTGTTCTGGTCCAATGAGGAACAAAACACTTAGGAATGGTTTTTCAAATAAAGAGAGACCACCAATTCCACCCACCCCACCCCCTCTTTCTGTAACACACACACACACACACACTCTCTCTCTCTCACACACACACACACACAAACACACACACACACACACACAAACACACACACACACACAAACACACACACACATACACACACGCGCGCGTGCGGAACTGGAAAACATGCAAAGCTACTTTAAGCTTTCAGCTTCCCAGCCCTGATAGAGCATGACTAGTGTTAACATTCGTTTGTCTACCTTCAATGTTCTCGCTGCTGCGCCTGTGTCCTGTCCACCTTTTCTCTGTGAGTCGTACTGAGAAGAGAGGCTATCCGTTGTTTGACTTTGAAAAGGAACAGCGTTGGCACACATCTGCCGATAAGTCGACCAATCCGATTACAAGATATCGCGTGAAGGGAAAATGTTAGAACTGAGTTTGCCTGGGTCTATCATTTGGCCTATGTTATTTGGGCAAGTATTGGGGATAAGAAATATGACCCCCTTTCTTTCAATATTTGCCCAAACGGAAAAAACGACCTAGTACTAGCTTCAGGTAAAAAAAAAGAATAGTGTATATTATTATCTACTAGCGTATTTCTACTCAATGATCATGATTTAAAGGGCTTGCTAAAGTGAATGACTTTTTTAAGAAATGGAAAAAAATGTCCAGGATCGCCGCATAGTGTTCCAATAATTGTGCTTCACTTTGATTCCCATCCTGTCTCGAATCGTCTTTTTTCTAATAAAAAAGAAGAAAGGAAGAAGTAAGATACGATATAGTGAATTAAAGGGAATATTGAAATACACGTCATAGCGTTAATTTAGTTTCCAATACAGAAAGAGACAACAATAAAGTAAAACAATGAAAATACTAACCTTTCTATCGCCACCATAAGTCGTAATTTTAGGGCGCAATGTGGTGCTGCTTCCTGTACCAAGCACTTGGTTTTTGCTGCTGTTGTCTATGGCTACAGTCTGTCTATTCTGGAGATAGATGCCGTAGGAGGAAGCCATAGGCACGCCATCGGAGCCGTGAAGTGAATTGGGCACGTTACACCATGGTTTGCTGGCTCCTTCACTAGGAGATATAATGTCAACCTGTTTGGATGCATGCTGGAGTCTTTGAAGCTGCTTGTGCTGCTCTTGCTGCTGCTGCTGCTGCTGCAGCTGCTGTTGTTGTTGTTGTTGTTGTTGTTGTTGCTGCTGCTGCTGCTGCTGCTGCTGTTGCTGTTGTTGCTGTTGTTGTATCTGTTGAAGTTGTTGCTTTTTGTGTTCTTGTTGTTGTTGCTGTTGTTGGTGCTGAAGAATCTGTCGTTGCAACTGTTGCTGTTGTAAGAGCTTTTGTTGATGCTGGAGAAGACTACCAATTGTAGGCGGTCGGTGCTGTTGAGGTTGTTGTTGTTGCTCCTGCTGCTGTTGCTGTTGTTTCTGCTGCTGCGGTTGTTGCTTCTGTTGCTGGGATGAAAGTTTGGTGTCCGTAGACACACTCTGTGCGTTGGTGTTAACCCAGTCCAGGGAACGAGTCGCTATTTGGTTAGATGAGGAAGTAGACGATGGGTTTGGTGTCTTGTAAATATTGTCACCTGCTATCATTGATTCCTCAGAGCCATTAAAACAAGCTGTCGGTCTCGTTGTAGATGACGTGCTTCCTTGCACAACTGCGGAACCGCCATCTGTGACACAAAGTGAATCTGCCGACGATGTGGTCATTGTTGTTATGGAAATAGTATTTGTTGTTGAAATCGAAGTGGAAGAACTATTGGCTTTAAGGGGCAGGTTTGTTGAACTAGCCTTTTGGCAAATTTCTGTTGAATTTTCGTTCAAGTCTTCGAGTTCACGAAAATCACCATCTGCTATCTTATTATGACGTAAAATGCTAGCTGTTGCCTTATCCGAATCGTTGAGATCAACCCGAACAACACCCGAATACTCGTTCACTGCGAGGCCAACTTTCTGAATTACATCAATAAACCCGGCCTTTCGGAGGACGCCATTTCTACAACTATGTGGCCAAAGCTTTCGAATCGATTCAGTGGTGGTCTTCTTCAGAAGGTCTAAGAACTCAGGGTCTTCTCGACTGTCCTCGGAGAACACCGGTGTCGTCCAAGAAATGGGCAGCACGAGATGATGGGCAGTCTTGACGGCAGACTCGGTTAGACTGGAAAGATCTGGGGTGCTCTGGCCCTGTCCGCATGTTCTGCGGAGCTGATCCAAGTACGAACGATATCTGATGGCAACGAATGAAACAAGCTTAGGTGTTGTCTAAATAGTAGATATTCTCGTGTGTCTGTGTAAGGGGGGTGGGGTGGGGGAGGGTGGTATTTTGTGTTTATTTTCTTTGGGTGGTACGGGTGGTGATCCATATCAATGATAGATATATTGCCTTTCAAGTAAGTTAAGGTGCAGAACAGAAACTGTGTCACACATAAAAGACCTTCTTCTCCTTCCAGGTGATAAATGGCATGCATGCTATTTTTCTCCAAAATATCTACCTATCAGTTCCAGTTTTCAGTTTGGTAAGAGTTTTATGACATTATCAACTATATAGAATCATACAAGCATGCGGGACTCGATTGGGTGTTTTAATGTTGGTTCACAGCACGGCTTGATTTTACGATATGGTTGAAATTTTAAAAAATTGGTGGTAAAAATTTCAAGTAAAAAATAGTGATCTGCATTTTGTAAAATAACACCAGCTACATTTTGGAAGAAAGGACAATGGTCTTTATGAAATGGAAAATTTTGCTGGGATCTGCGATGGAGAACAATTTCTTTAAAATAGTGCATTTAAAATATTTCCTTCGGGTCCCTCAAAAAGTCTAGACATCCTATAATGATGTGTCTCGTCGTAAAGTCGGTATCACACCCGATACAAAATGGGTTTTTCGTCTTCCAGCAGGAGGTATTTATGGGTTTTTTTTAAGGTATTATGCTCAATACATGATTGTGTTAAAATAGTTTCGTCTCTTCTAAAGAGACCCGAAGGTTTTCGTGGATCCAACTTGTGAATGATATTATTGACTTTGTTTATTGACTCCTGTGTACCTCAAAGAGACTGGAGGTGTGGCATATGACCATGTTTTTAAAGTCATGATGAAGCCAACACTGTTTAGAGTTGTTTGTGGATAGGGCAACGGCGCCTATTGCTGAGTTAAAATTAAAGACATCGGTGAAAACTTTGTCTGCATTGTGATAATGTCAGGAAAGTGAGGGGATTGGATAGAAAGAATGAAGGGGAGTTTTCAAATCTTTTCACAGAGTGGACAGTGTGATGCTTCTAAAATAATGAAACAACTTGATAGTATGTGTCATAGCAGGCTTGAATATAACACCTATTTATTTCATAGACATAAAACCTCTCCTCTCCCCACCCCCACCCCCCTCTTTCTCTCTCTCTCTCTCTCTCTCTCTCTCTCTCTCTCTCTCTCTCTCTCTCTCTCTCTCTCTCTTTCTCTCTTCCTCTCGCTCTTTCTCTATCTATCTGTCTATCTATCTATCTATCTATCTATCTATCTATCTATCTATCTATCTATCTATCTATCTATCTATCTATCTATCTATCTATCTATCTATCTACCACTGAGAATTTCTATCCCACTTACGTATTGAGGTAGTTAGACACAAGCGTGCTTGCGTGAGGGGTTGACAGAAGTGTATTCCCGAGCAGTCTCCCACCGCTATTGGGCGGACCACTCTGATAGCTGTACACTCGCACAAGGTCAGCAAATGTCCTGAAACATAAATACCACTGTCAGTTGCCTAATGTTGTCATTGCTATCCCTCTACCTCTCCCCTTTCTACACACACACACACACACACACACACACACACACACACACACACACACACACACACACACACACACACACACACACACACACACACACACACACTTACACAAATTTCCCGCACACCTTACCCCAAAACCACTACCCCCCCCCCCAAATTGCTCCCCCTCTTACACTTGTCTCTCCTTTTTTTCACAATATTATGTCGTCTGAACTTTCTTCTTATCGTCTGTTCGATTTTGTTCGGTCTTTAGATTTTGGAAGAGCAACGTTTGGAGGTATAGAAAAAAACCGCGTAATTGTTATAATAGTTTTATGCGTTAGTTAACAGTAACGCACTCAGTGTTAAGGGAAAAAGGCGGAAAATAGAAATACGTGTAATAGAAGGATTGGAAAGCCGATGCTGTCACCCAAACCCTAAACGTGCGCTTCACTCCCTTTGACAGCGACCGATGCAATAACTATTTTTGCTATAAATCATCAAATGACATATACAGATTGAATGTAAGCAATTAGAATCCATTATTGGCAGTCTCAGAACACTCACTAGTCAAAAATGTACTACATGTACCTCTATAGCACCCTGGCTATTTGGGTGTTAGGGCCAACAAGGACTTAGTTTGACGTAATGTAACTGCAAACACATATACTATATTTTTTCAAATTTTCTCCCTCGAACTATTGACCCCTGAATGTAGCAGTCAAGAGTTAACCATTGCATGATAGACGTTGTTGTTGTTCGTTTACTTTTATAGGAAACAATGACAGTGATATGAGGGTGATTGACACGGAAATAATTATATGTAATCTGTCAGCGGTTAGGTATCCAGAATCAACACAACGTGTGATATAGGGCTTTGGTTTATCAAATGTCAGCATGACAGCACCAGGAAGGGAGTAGCCTTTACTTTAGAAGGGCAAAACATGTCTCATACAAATGCTTTAAAACACATTATGTTACTATGCGAAGAGAGACAGCTTATAAATCAACCCTGATGCCGCTACAGTAAGGCTCAAACTCTCGCTGCACACGCGTGATGGCTTTTCTCTTTAATGTTTTAAAAGTTAACAGTGTGTTCTGTTGTAAAGACGTGCTCATTTGTGAATGCCAATGTTTTTAATATGTCCCATGGTTTGAGTATTCAGGATAGATAGCCTATGAGCGTTTTCATTACGTTTTTATGAGCTTATATCGAAACGAAACGAGGGTGAATATATAATCCATACGCCTTCCTGCGTAATATAAAGAAGTTACATATCGTGTTTTTTTGTTTTAGAGAATACGCAGCTTTTATGAACAGAGTTTTTAATTTCCATGAATCTAGGAATGTCATTCATGTTCTTGGCGTATGAGGTGCCCCTCTTGGGATTACAAGATGGGAAAGCTGTGATTGTTGGAAATCCATTTTAAGGTGTGGCCATTAAAATTTCTCCAGGCCAAAGAGCAATGACATTCGTGTTTTTGGGGTCTTTGCGTTTGTTATTTTTTTGTCAGAGTAATCTTAATGTACATTATGTTTACGTCTTTCTAAGTTTTGTGTACATATTCTGAGCATTTTTTGAAATCTTTAAATAGTAATGTCCAGAAAGTACGTGTATTCCACTGAAAAAAAAATCCGTCAGTACACAAAAATTCAGACATTATGTAGGCCATAAGTGTTCTCTTGTAGCCTGTTGCGTATAATTGCCCTTGCAACTACATGGTGATTTAAGACTACCCAAGAAAAATATTTATTTGCACTTGAAACGGCATTTGTAATTCGTACTTTTATCTGAAAAGGCTGAGCAAAAATGGTACAGAAAATTTCAAAACATACGGAATGAAAAAGGCACAGGACCTTCCCATCACACCCTCTAATCTAAGCACACGCAAAAGGGAACTTGCAAACACCATAATGATACTTAGATACAGTAGATGCTTCTAATTTGATAAAGGATAGCAACTTCAACAACATAAAGCGAGGAACGTACTCACACTTGAGTATCAAATAGTTTCTGGGTTGTTCCAAGAGTTTGAAAAGAATTTTCATGTACAGGTACCTGGAGACAAAAAAATACTAGATAGTAAAAACGTATATCAAGCTTTTTGAAACTTTTCTAACGCTATAAAGATTTCCTCACTGCTCTCTGTCCTTATAACTATCAATGTTCACATCGATTTTCCTTTGCTTTTCTGGTGGCGGGGCGATAATCCCTGCCAGATACATAATTTCATTCAAAGAAGTCATTCGAATTATCTCTGTCCTTGGCCTTTATTTATTACCAGTCGATCTTTTTTGTATCTGGAACCTTAATCATCAACCATCGTGCTTCTAACCAAGACCTACGAACAATAGATATAGTATACGAACAGTTTATTTGGCCACAACATATCAGTAAGATGTGCTCGTAAATCTAGATGACGTATATCTGGACCAGCACCTCTATTCACGGGGCATTGCTAGTCTAGATACTAGATCTACATCTAGATTTAGAGGTTCTGAGACAAGATATAATAATGCTCCAAAGGAGAGACATGGTCAGTAAGTTTGGAATCAAGTCAGGTGTAAGAGTTGTATGGATTTACATAGATCTAGCTCTAGATGTAGATTCTAATTAGGATAATTTTTATGGAAGGGAATTTTGTTTTTCTTGGGGGGGGGGGGGGGGGGGCGGGCAGTATTTTACACGAGTGGTGGCCGCCTAACGTTCTGCAGTTAGATTCTACTCTTCTGCGATTTTCAACCACCACTGGATTTTTAACATATCTATGCGCAACCTCCACATGAGCCCTCCGAGAGTTATCATCTCGATCTAAATCTAGATCTAGGTCTATAGGCTATCTTGATCTAAGTAGAGCCTGTTCAACTATCTGGTAATGAATGACAATAATGCATTGTGTGCAGGCTAGACAAATCAGTTTTGGCAGGTGGGGTTGTAAATAGTTGGGAGATCTTTCCAGTATTCGACCAGACGTCTCTTAAATGTGTCCACGTTTGGAGCTGACACCACTGATTCGGGTAGATTGTTCCAAATAGTATTAACCCTATTCTCAAAAAAAGTTTGCCCTCACACACAATCTGCTTCTTTGCTTCTGGAGCTTCTCTGAGTTGCCACGGAGTTGTGTGGTTGTTGTCTTTGTAAACGCCGGTCTTTCAGTGATGTAGTAGCCTTTGATATACTTGTACGTTTCTATCATATCACCACGTAACCAACGATGTTCCAGGGATGGAAGCTTTAGATTTTTCAGTCTTTCAGAATAAGGCTTTTCTTTGAGGTGACTCAGCATTTTGGTAGCCCGCCTTTGAACTTGCTCGATTTCATTACATAGCCCTTTTTCAAAGGGTTGCCAAACACAGGGGCATACTCTAATAAAGGCCTCAATAAACTCTTGTAGAGCAAAACAAACATATCCTCAGAAAGGTAGTCAAATGATCACCTAATAAGTCCAACAATACGGTTCGCTTTTGATGTTATCTGGGCTACGTGCTCCTTGAAGGTTACTTTATTATCCACCACAACTCCTAAGTCTTTCTCTTTGTTACATTCAGTATGTGTTTTGAGGTGCTACCATCCACTGCTTGGTCCATAAAGTATTCGTTATCATTGTCTTTGCCAACTTTTAGGACACAACACTTTTGCGGGTGAAAACGAAGTAACCATCGTTGAGACCATTCTTGGAGGGTATCCAAATCATCCTGTAAATCTTGCGGTCCATTCACGGTGTCACTTCTAAGGTAGAGCTTTGTGACATCAGCGAACATTTTGGCCGTCGTTTTAAAAAGTCAAAATTCGGCTCAAAATTATGGAATTTGAGCTGTAGGCATTTTTAGCTTCCTCAGCCTCTCCTACAGCTATTTCATAGCATAGGAACCCCCAAAAACGGTATTTCCTCCGTACCGAGCATGTTTGTCACCGCTGTTTCCTCATAAAGTCAGTATTTTATTTTTATTTATCGGCCGTATTCTCAAAACGCGACTTTTCTCTATACTTTTTAAAATAACTCCACCATTTTTCATCCAATCTTCATGAAATGTTCACAGAATGAAGAGAAGATGTAATACTAAAAATTTATCTTTTTAATTTTTTATATGTGGAATAGATTTTTGTTGGTGGTGTCTGGAGTGTGGATTTTCACGGATATTTTGCAAACTTGAATGATACCTCAGGAAAAAATTCATTAAAAATTTTCTAATCCCTGGGAAGATCATTGATGTAAATTACAAACAAAATGGGGCCTAAAACTGATCCTTGCAGGATTCCACTTGTAACTTCAGCTTCCTCCGACCGTGATCCATTTGTAACAACCCGTTCTCTCTCTCTCTCTCTCTCTCTCTCTCTCTCTCTCTCTCTCTCTCTCCCTCTCTCTCTCTCTCCCTCTCTCTCTCTCTCTCTCTCTCTCTCTCTCTCTCCCTCTCTCTCTCTCTCCCTCCCTCTCCCTCTCTCTCTCTCTCTCTCTCTCTCTCTCTCTCTCTCTCTCTCTCTCTCTCTCTCTCTCTTCTGGCGCTGTGGCTTCATAAACGGTCAGCGATGCCGACAGCATGCAGGAACTCAACACTAACAACCGTTGTTTTATGCTGGCCAAAAAGTCCCTAACCCACGTGAGTACCCTCCCTGTAACACCACGTGCTGAGAGCTTCTGAATAAGTCGCCAATGGGGAACGGAGTCAAAGGCTTTCTGATAGTCCATATAAATGACATCCACTCACCCTCCTTCATCCATAACACTCGTCCAGTCATCTAAAGCTTCCAATAATTGTGTTATACATGAACGTCCAGTGACGAATCCGTTTTGGTCTTTAGAAATCAGCATGTTGTTTACAATATGGTCCATGATGTGCCCTCTTACGAGCTTTTCCATAACTTTGCAGATGACAAATGTTAGGCTCACAGGTCGATAATTGTTAACCTCCGCCTTGTTACCTTTCTTGAATATTGGTGACACAAATGCCGTTTTCCATTCCACTGGTAATACTCCATCATTTAGTGTCCTCCTAAAGATTACTACTTATACTACAACTAGATCTAAATCTACTACTGCTGCTGCTGCTGCATCTGTTGATACTAGATCTAGATCTATTACTACTACTACTAGATCCAGATTAAATTGGGAGGATTTCCGGTACATGTAGTAGTAGTAACACAGCAGCAGCAAGTAGATGCAGTAGAGTAGTAGTTGTAGTGATGGTGCTAGTGGTAGTCGTGGTGGTACTAACTAGACGTATTATCTAGTGAACCGTAGTAGAACAGGTAGATTCTAGATCTAGATCTCTAGATCTAGATTCTAGATCTAGTCTAGATCTAGTGCAACACAGTCACAGCATTATGTTAAAATTTGATCTTTTTGAGGGAACTGGATTATCCTGCCAGTTGTGAGTTTGACTTCATTCCCGGTTACGGGTCGGTATAGATCTAAATCTAGATCTAGATCTAGATCTAGATCTAGGTCTACTTCATTAAATTAAATTTTGTGTAATTCGTGGCCGAAGGCCCTGTCCAATTTTGTATAGAACTAGATTCTAGATCTAGATTCTAGATCTATGAATGAATGTTCAAGATGAAACTGAAAATCTCGGTATACCTAAGCTGTGCGGTAGGTGTACATGAAAATCCCGGTATACCTAAGCTGTGTGGTAGGTGCACCTGAAAATCCCGGTACACCTACCATCGGCCTTAATATAAAGTAGATCTAGATTTCTAGATCTAGAATTCTAGATTTCTCTAAAATCTAGATTAATCTAGAATAAAATATAACAAAATATTTAAAATGAAATAAAATTCCACGTGTGGCAATAGTGGTCTGGTATACAAGTAAAAAAAAGATATAGATATAGATATAGATCTAGATCTAGATGGAATGAAGACTATAATGTAGATGTATCTTTAGAAGACGTGGCCTACCTGCAACTTTTTCTGTTGATCTCCACTTCTGTCAAATGACTCGTGGGCTACAGTTCTGGTTAAAAAAGTAAGCAAATAGTGAGCACATTAAACATAACATTTAAACGTAATTCCAAGTGTAACCTAACAAACACGTTTCCTTAAAATGACAAAAAGCAGGCGTCCATCTCTACAAAGTACAAAAGAATGAAGTTTTAAATTACAATGAAAAAAGGAGTCCATTAACAAAATAGTCCTTGACGCTCGATGACGTAAACGAAACACGTGTGACGTCATGTTTCAAAGAGCACCTAAAAACATTTTTTTTTTGGATCGCCTGTATCCCTAATATAGGATTTTCCCCAAATTCTAAATTCGGTTTAAATTGTGTTGTGCAGTCATGTCGGGCAATCACACCTAGATATCTAGGCTAGATCTAGGCTACCCCCTTTGAATGTTGAAAGTGGCGTTATCCTGTTGGGGAATTGGAGGATAATGAGGATAGATGAAAAGCGAGGAAAGATGTGAAGGGTCTTTGAAACAAGACATTGCAATGTGGTGGCACTCCTGTCATAAAAAAATAAAGGATTTTTAAAAAATAGATCTAGATCTAGTATCTTTTATTTTTGTTTTGTTTTGTTTTTGGATAACACACAACATTGTACACACATAAAATTCTTCACAGCAAAAGGTGGTCGGGGTGTTTATGTACAGATATAAAATTCAGAGTACTTAATTGAATATTAGGGATCTTTGAATGTGTACTTTTTGGGGGTAACATGTAAGTTTTGTTGCTTCTGCTAAACGTTGAAACTAGATCTCATAAACAGGGGCTGCTCGTGGGGCTAAAAAGTGGACGTGCACAATTATTAAGCTATCGCATGCTGAAGATAGTCAAGGGAATAGTAAATGAGATGGTGTATAATTTTAGGATCTTTGGGTTGGTGAGGGAGGTCTTCGTGCTTTTATTTTCATTCTTTTTACTTGTCGCTTTGATTTCTAGTACTAAATTTGTTTGTTAGCTAAACATCATTTTCATTCATCCTATATTGGAACTGAACACTCAAGGAATAACTTTCACTACACCACTACAACACCATTCAAAGGCACAACTCATAGGACGGTCACGTTCACCTCCCTCAGGTTCACGGTCACAGAGTCGCTTAAAATAGTGGCAAGACAGACAATGAACCAATCACAATTCTCTTGAGCGCTCCGCTGGATTGCTCCGGGGCTCACATAATATTGGCAAAGAATAGTGTAGGGTCTGTCGTGTTTATTTTTAGACTGCCTACTGTGGGTTATCTTTCGGCACTGTTCGGCAGGAGCACATTTGAGATGTTCCGTCTTATTAATATTAATGTACCGCCAAACTCGCTACGATAGTCGTCATCGCTTGGGTTATCCCCAAGAGCGATTATAGGTCAGGTTACACTGTTGAATATCCTAATATATTATGTTTAGCTAAAGTGCGTGAACTTTGGCATGGCATAGTAGATGTTTTACGGCGCTATAGACACAGAAATGACAGTCATGGCGCCAGTGAGGACCTTGTTTTGATATAATATTTGGCTAGTGTTTGTTTCTGGCTTCTTTTATTTTTATTATTGTGGGTGTTTTACGTAATAAAACATTTAACAAGTTTGGGCGGCACTGCACGACCGTGCTCTATGGACGAACTGCGCCTGCTCACATAAACTACATGTATTATACTTTTGCGCTTATATTCATCAATTTATAAGGGTGCACTTTGAAAGTGCTTTCAATGTGTAACGCAATTGGGGGG
>NW_004797417.1:1001589-1003642 GCF_000002075.1 Aplysia californica
GGGGGGGGGGTTAAAACATATTAACGATAAAGTTGCATTCTTCATAACGCTAGCCTTGGGACTGCATTTTGCTGAATTCTTTAAAATTTCATTGATACAAAATTTTTGTTCTTGATTTGACTGCAATATTGCACTCCTACATACGTTGTGCAGTTGAGATGCACTTTTCATTCGTGTTGTTCTACTTCTTTATCATGGAGATTGCAGTGATGTAAAATAACAACGTGCGAAACAATACGTCTGAGAAAAATATTTTAACACAAGGGAGAGAGAAAAAAAAAGGGGGGAGGGGGGGGGTAGAGAAACGCAGACATCAGAGTACAAGAGGTAGGGGGCGTCGAATAGAGCTTGAAATACATCGAGAGATTTAAAAAAATAGATACAGACACGTTATGAGAACAGGGACACAACAGCCAGATTTAAATGCCTACCAGATGCAATTCGGTGGTTTCAAGGCAAAAGGAAGGCCAAGAAAATAATGGATTGATGGAGTCAAAGAGTCTTTTTTTTCATTGGGGGTGAGGGGGGGGAGGGAGGGTTACGGCGTTCGCAACTGCATAAAGTCATGAGAGCGCACGGGACGGATTAAACTTTTTCAGTCGGTAGAAAATGTTTAGTTTTACCCGGGAGGCGGCCAAAACGTACTCTTATCGATGTTGGACTTCCGAGATTGTTTGCCCTTATCCGAGAAGGCTAGATGTTTGATCTTACCTAACATAAGATCAGGGATGTGGCTGAAAGACAGCGGTAAGAAGTAGCCAAGGAGTAGCAGTAGAAAGGCTGCAGGAAGAGCCAGGAGCACAGAGGAGGGGGCAAAGAGGTGAAGGGGGGGGGGGTGTGGCAGAAAGTGGAGACGAAAGCAGGCGACAGAAAATTACTATAGAGAGCAAGGAGATTAAAAGTAATGGAGGATGCTCTGTGGGCGGCACCGCACGCCTGATAGGAGCCCTCTCTCGCGGCGGAACTGTGGTCTACCTGCGCTGAGCGAATGCCCGACTTACGCACTGAAATCTAGATAAGAAAGAAGGTTTTATTCCGGTCCTTGAGATTAGGCAAGTCAATTAGTAAAAATGCCTTGCATCTGTGTTGTATTTAAGTGTAAGAACCGATATGATGCTGCGGTGGACCGAAGTTTTTAACAGTTAAGTTGTTTTCCTTTTTAAAAAATTGAATGAAAGTGTTTTTATGCCCCCAGCAACACAATTTAGATCATTAACATTCATAAGAGGCTGGCTCCGGCGCTACCTGCCAAGGCCAACCCAGGCTGAAAGGGATATAACACCCCAGCAGAAAGACCGAGATACTCAATTTTTTAAAAGTATTCTTACTCTTATATATATATATATATATATATATATATATATAAAATTATTTTGTGTATATATATAATTATTATGTCTGTGTATGTATATACATATTATACATTTATATTGCTTTCCATTGTGTGTGCAAATTAAATGCTACTGTTGTCTAAATGTAGATATCTAGAGGCTCCATTAGAATAGGAAATCAATACTCAACAACAATAATGATGAATATTTTCTATGTTAAAGAAACACCAAACCATATCAGATGAGGGGAGAGGGTAGGGTGGGGTGGATAAGAGTTTGAGTCTTGTTAGATAGAACTATACTCGGTTTAATTCTATTGTTGTAGTCTTCACCTAAGATCCCACAATCAATAATTCCGGTTCAGTTAAGATTCTGCTGTTAAAAAGTAAACCAAACAAAGCAACAACAAATTTTAATACACAAGAGTCATCACTAAGGTAAATTACCCCCCCCCCCCCCCCCCCAAAGAGGGGTATGGGGGGGAAAAAACGCGTGTCTTCTAATTTTTGGGTGCGGCCCCTCGAAACACCCTTCATGATTTTACTTATTCTCTGTTGTGTTTGATGTCTTACAGAGCGTCTGCGAGGAACGTGTATAAAAGTGGAAAAAAGGAAGGGAACCGGCTCCACTAGGGACCGACTCTTCGGTGTGTCCTTTGTGTTTTGATGTTTATTTCTTTTGTATTTGTGTCTTGTTCGTTTATTGTTTTTGATTTGTTTAGG
>NW_004797417.1:1004332-1005538 GCF_000002075.1 Aplysia californica
CTTTCTTGCATGCATTCCCCCACCCCGCCCACCCCCACAACATGGCCCAGCCCGATAAGATTATATAAAAAGAAACGCCGCAGTTCGAGATTTAGCCCACACTCGGCGGCCATATTTGATCCCCACCGCGGCGTACTGCTCGTGGCGCCGCGAAGAGAGAGAGGAGGCTCCATTAGTTCTAAACTCCTTGCTAGAGAGCAAGAAAGGTTGTGAAAGAAGAAAGTTTTAGAGAAGAAAATTTTCCGTCGGTACACGCTAGCCGGATTCGAACCTGGAACCTATTGAATGAGGGAAGAACATCTAAACCTCTAGACCACGAGAGCCCCCCTTTTCAGGGGCACAATCTGAAGATCCAAAAAGCAACACACAGTGTCCACGTTCGACAATTGCATCTCCCCTCGACCCCTTGCGGTATAAGAGGACAGAAAAAGTAAGCAACGAATATAGCATCATGGTGAGTTACCAAGTAAGTTGTGGCTATCGTGTTTACTAACTGGCAGCAATGAACATCCGAGAAGAAGAACAAAAACACGAAGAGTAGTCAGAAAAAGATGAAGACAACCAGCCCCCACCGTTAACAATATTTGGTAGTCTGAGTAAAGCAAAGAGATGCCACATCGACACAATAAACATCATTTCAAACAGACAGAAAACAACAAAAAGGCATCATAAAGAAGCAGGAATTACAAATGGCATACTCACACCATCCATCCACCAAAAGAAACTACAAAAAGCAAAAAAAGTATAGGAATATACTTATTAGGACATCATCATCATCATCACCATTATCATCATCATCCTCATCATCATTATCATCATCATCATTATCATCATCATCATCATCATCATCATCATCCCGTATAGAGAGAGTAAAAATGGTTGAGACTTGGTAGATTTTCCAAATATTTTATAATAATTATAATAGTACGTTCAACGTTTCGCCCTCTACGGGCTTAGTCGAGGACTTCCAAAAAATAATATTAATGACTAGACTAGATATGGAAAACAAAAGTGCGTACACCCAAGTCACAATGCTCAATGATGCGAGAAACAAGAAGCAGAAAGGCCAGAGAAAACAAAGGGAATACTATGGTAAAAAGTGGTGTGGATATATTATATATAACAATATAATGGTATGTTTATACATAAAACACACACACACACACACACATACACACACACACACACACACACACACACACACAC
>NW_004797417.1:1006984-1021984 GCF_000002075.1 Aplysia californica
ATCATCATCATCATCATCATCATCATCATCATCATCATCATCATCATCATCATCATCATCATCATCATCATCATCATCATCATCATCATCAGAGAGTTAAAAGGGATTACATAAATGACTCTAAAGCACCTGCGAGTCTGGGCAAACGTCGTAGAAAAAATATTTGATTTGGTGACAACTATCTTTTTTATCTGAACCTAAAAACGTGACGGTTTGTCACACGCCTCTTCATTTGTCCTCCTCTTCTTGTCTCTTTGTGCGCCTGTTCTCCCCTCTCCCACCCACCTCTCTCTCTCTTTCTCTCTCTCTCTCTCTCTTTCTCTCTCTCTCTCTCTCTCTCTCTCTTTCTCTCTCTCTCTCTTTCTCTCTCTCCTTTTGCCTCAACGTGTACCACCCAAACAAAGCTGTATTATACTTACTGCTATAAGAACGTTTATCAGATGTAAAAGGCTACACTAAGCGCCATTGTTCAATGTTCATTGTTTCAGGAAGCAACATCCCTGCACTCCGGACATGTCTATTGATGCTCCGTTGCTCTTTCCAAAATGTTGCCGGGGTTCTTTCCACGGATTGTGCAAGTGCACATCTGGTTGAACGTTCTTCTGTTCTTTCCTGCAAGGATTCCAGATTTTCCGCTTCCTTTTTGTATTCCTAAAAGCGTCATCCTCTCCACGGCAGTACTGACCTTTGCCTCCCTATCTTCCTCCTCAATCAGCTGGCGAGAGGGACATTTCAGGATCCCGACCCTATCTGGTTGAACCGTATTGCCAACTGAGGTGGCCTCATCAGCCAGTCTGTCGGCTTTTGCATTTCCCCTAACACCTGCATGGCCAGAGCAGAAAATCCATGTAAGCCATCGTATAGACGTTGCTTCGATAGCTTGAATCCATTCTGTTCTCAGGAAACCTTTTTCAATCCTTCTGAGGGTACACATGGAATCTGAGATAAGAACAGCATGGGATGTGTGGGGGCAATCTTTGGTCATCCAATGAAGTGCTTTCGAGATGGCTTCAATTTCCATTCGCATACTTGATGTAGCCCTGCTGCAGGCTTCAGATGCACTGTGTATGATTTTATTGTTGGCGAATACAACAAATCCCCATCCACCTTGCTGGCTATCTCTTTTCACTGAACCATCGGTATAAATTACAGGATCTCTCTCTCTCTCTCTCTCTCTCTCTCTCTCTCTCTCTCTCTCTCTCTCTCGCTCACTCTGTGGACAGGGTCACTCAAAAACCACCGTGCATGTGAAGGTCAAGTCAGAGGAGAAAGGAAGGGCTTTCTTGGACCGATTCATACATCAAACACACCAGGGAAATATTGACTCAAGAAAGGAAGTTGAAAGAGATGTTTGCAGTGAGCTGACACCAGACATTTATGCAAACTACGAGGATGCGATATCTACAGAAGAGATTTCCAGAACAATAAAACATGCCAAAGACAGTGCTGGAGGACCGGATGATGTAAGATATTACCACATGAAAGAAGCACATGATGAGATGATTGAAGAAATGACAAAAGACTTCTAAAAGAGCATTGACACTGGTGAAATCCCTAAAGAATGTTTGCACAGCTGGTTGATACCAATCCCCAAACCAGGAAAATACCACTCGGCTCTCGGTGGTTACAAGATCATAGCCATGCAGAACACCTATGGGAAAATTCTGGAAAAGATAGTTGCCGGACGAATATCAGCACACTTAGAGAGGAAGTCCCTGTTGCCAAATGAGCTTTTCAGTTACAGACCCCATCGAGAAAATACAGTGAATGCGGCTGTCATGGTGTACAACATCTATGAAAGCAGCGAAAGGAAACAGTTGTGACGGAACTTGACCTTGAGGATGCTTACTACCGAGTCGACTATGAACGTTTGATCGACTGCCTCCTGGAATTTGATGCAGACATATGGCAGGTGAGATGGGTAGCAGTAGCCCTAGTGGGGAGAAAAATGGCCCTCAGACAGGGTGAATGGACTTCAGATCCGGTATCAATTGCTCCAGGACAGCCCCAAGGATCCCCCCTTTCTCCTGTGATTTTCAAAAGTACGCTGCACAGGAAACGATGATTCAGAAGGAATCTGGAGGTGTCCTGAGCTTTGCAGATGACATAATTGCATACGAGCACAGAGATGACAGACTTCAGATGGCGAGGAACATGGAGAAAAGACTTCACTCAGTTGTAAAATGGTGCTACCAAAATGAAGCAGTTATCAATCCTTCAAAGGCACATGTACTTTAGTGTACCCTCGACAACAGGATTGTCCAAGACATAACTCCACCTATCACTTGCAGCTATGAGATTATCGACAGACAGTCACAGCTGGAGTATCTGGGAATCGTCTTCGACAGGTCGTTGTCCTTCAACAAATATGTGAATCATGTGGTAACAAAGGCCAAACGAGGTGTGGGTGCAATAAAGACCATGGCAGCCCCTCTGATTCCACAAAGAGTGCTCTTCCTGATGTTGCAGCTGCTCGTCCTGTCTGTCATTGATTACGGATTGGGCTGTCTCACGCAGTCCGACAAACAGATCACAAAGCTGGATCGAGTGCAGAATGAGGCAATGAGAGCAGTGCTGGGCTGCACCAAGGACACTCCAATAGTGTACATGCGCTACGTGCTTGGTTTAAGTGGCATCAGAGTACGCCATAGGATAGCTCAAGCAAAGATGTATCTCAGTGTAGTGGGCAAGAAGGATCATTCCCTTCACAAAGCACTTCATGACTGCAAGAGAGGCAGAATCAAAAGAGGAAAATCTTGGATGGCAGAAGCACTGAGAAAAATATGTGTACCTGAGAGCCTACCACTAGGCGAAGAATGGGAACAGGTGGCAGGAGAATACATGGACCTCACCAAGGTAAAAATAAGAATGGGCAAAGACAGAGAAGAAATGTTGCTGTTTCCATCAACGAGAGCGATATCAACGAGATTATGGACTTATTGACATACTAAGCGCCTGTTTCACCTACCCACAATATGTAGAAACAGAGGCTTCTAATTCAGACCTTAGTTCAGACCTTAGACCCAATATCACAAGACACCAGAATGTTTCTGACTACCAACTAACCCAAATTATGTATATAGTGAAATCATCGTTTTTATATATCAAGGAGCAGGACTGACGTGTTTCACAACTCATTAAAAGTCACCCACATTTATTCCCCTTTACCTGTTTCACTGTCTGCCTTATAAAACTCATACCAAATTTATAGACAGTTTTTCCTCCTAATTTTATAATTTTGTTCTATAATGCAAAGAAAATGGATAGGGACAAAATTGTAAAATGTCACTAGAATTACTTTCCATAGACTGCACTTGTTTAAAAGAGAAAGAGGAAGCTCGCGTTTGGAAGATAAAGACGTAGAGTGTTAAGGAAGAAGAATAAATAAGAGTGCCTAGTAGATTTTTCAATGTTGCTGTTGCTGCCTTAGCTGTTAATGTTGCTGTTGCTGTTGTTGTTGCTGTCGCTGCTGTTACAGTTGCTGTTGTTGTTATAGCTCTATAGAAGTTGCATCTTAATTTATGTTTTTCGTTGCTGAAGCTATTGTTCGATGTTGTTATTGTTGTTGTTGTTGTTGCTGTTATTTTTAATGTTGTTGTTTATGCTTTTGTTGTTGTTGTTGCCAAAGAGGAACGCCTTCTCCACAGGGTGGAGCTGAGATAGTCTAGTGGGTCCTTCCTTCAGATATTGCCTTCCCTGTAATGCTCCAATTGAAAGAGAGCGTCAATTATGTTTTTTTTTCCACGAGAAGCCACAGAAGGCTGCTTTAAATGTTGGACAATCACTAAAGACAGTGGAAATAAAACAGAAGCAACCGAAATGTGGTTTCTTAGGAGACTGCTGAGAATAACGTGGAAGGAAAAGAAATCAAATGAGGTAGTGCTTGATGAAGCCAATGTGGGACGCTCACTGTTAAAAAAACAATCTGGAAACTAAAAATGCAGTTTTTGGAACACCTGAACAGACATAGAAGTCTTGAACATCTAGCTCTAACAGGCAAAACTGAAGGCAAACGAGGCAGTGGTAAGCCCAGAGCAACCTACTTAGGGAACCTAAACAAATAGGTAATGGGGAAAGATCAGGGAAACATAGCTTTTTTAAGAGCATCCGAGCAAAAGATTGAATGGAGAACCCTGATCGCTGATGTCTGTCGCAGATCTGACACTAAATGATGATGATGATGATGAGCCACAGATCTGGGAGTCAAGCAAAAATCATATCATGTTGGCTCTTTGGTGTTGGATGTGATCATAAACTACGCGTTTTTGTTTTCTTAAGTCAGAGGTAGCAGTATTATCAAATTCTAATTTCAACTAAGACACATGCTTGTTTAGCCTTTATAGAAAGGAGCACATCGATACGATGACAGTTATTTGGTGCCGGGAAAAAGCTAGAAACCAAGCGCGGTTCGTCCATAGAGCACGGTCGTGCAGTGCCACCCAAAATGTTTTAATGTTCTATTACGTAAAACACCTACAATAATAAAATAAAAGACGCCAGAAACAAACACTAGCCAAATATTATATCAAAACACGTTTCTCACCGGCGCCGTAACTGTCATTTCTGTGTCTATAGCGCCGTAAAACATCTACTATGCCATGCCAAAGTTCATGCGCTGTATCTTAACATAGCAGGATATTAAACTGTGGAAACCAGACCTATGAATCACTCTTTGGGATAACCCAAGCGTTTACGACACTCATAGAGAGATTGGCTGTACATTAATATTAATAAGACGGCACATCTCAAATATGCTACGGCCGAATAGTGCCGAAACAAAGCCCACAGTAGGCAATCTAAAAATAAACGCAATAGACTGAGCACTATTCTATGCCAAATTTAGGTGAGCCCCGGAGCAATCCAGCAGAGTACTCCAGTGAATTGTAATTGGCTCATTGTTTTGCGCTATTTTAAGTGACTCTGTGACCGTGAACCTAAGGGAGGTGAACGTGGCATACTTAGGTCCTCGTCCTATGAGTTGTGCTTTCGATCGGTTTTGTAGTGGAGTGGTGAAAGGTATTACTTGAGTGTTCAGTTCTAATGCAGGATGAATGAAATTGACGTTTAGCTAACAAACAGATTTAGTTCTAGAAGTCAAAGCCACAAGTAAAAAGAATGAAAATAGAATCACAAGGTTCTCCCTCACCAACCCAAAGATCCTAAAATTATACACCTTCTCATTTACTATGTCCATGACTATCTTCAACCTAAGATAGCTTAACCCTTTCCCCACCAGCATATTTCATACCTCATTCCTACCGGCTGGGTGAATTCTTTTATAGGGAAATACTGGCTGGGTGGTTCACACCCGTACACTTTTATATGGAAATACTGGCTAGGTGGTTCAAACCTGTATACTGAAATATGCAGGGCGGTGCAGACTAATGCATTCGGCATTATTTTTCGCTTTAGAAGCGGATTTACAGCAATTGCAACACAATTAGGTTATAAGTGCCAAAGATTAGAGGTGTCAGAAAAGAGTAACAAATACAAAAGAGAAGGAGAGGTAAAGACGGCAGATGTTTCATTGGCGAGAAGGAGCAAACTACACCAGAGCACCCGTCAGCCACCCACTGGCATTTTCTTGTATATAATATTATATATATATATTGTATTACTTTTTACTAGCTATGCAAGTGCTGAAGTAAGAGTGATTGACAGTGATTCCGAGTACTTTTTGTGACACGAGCAGGGTGACTGGTTAGGCCTAGTGTCAACATTCTGGAGAAGTTTTCTGAAAAAACAGTCAGTCACCTGCTGAATCATAATATCAGATTTGATGACAAATAATCAGGATACAGCAATGAACCAGGGACAAGTTTGCTCCCATCGGCCATGTTTTGGATTTCTTCCACACCAACCTAGCTAAGCACTGCCACTTTCATCCAGTACATCCCAAACAAACCAGACAAATATGGAATTAAAAGTTTCTAAATGTGTGACTTGAAAGCAGCTACCCACATCATCGACCTCAGTTCCCTTGCCTCACGTGTCATTTGGCAAGTCAAGCTCCCCAATGATACGCTTTCACTCGTAGACAATAGGCAGCTGTACAACATGGCTGTGGCAAGACAACTGGTTGTCCAGTAGATCATACGGCGCTCAACTGTTATTGACTACACTCAATCTACCAATGAAACAAAACACTGAGACAATGCTTCAGTCTACGACTCTGAGACCCACGCAAGTATCGTCTGTTCTTATCCAAAGTCAAAGGAAGAGGTCCAAACCAAATGACGAGTCTCCTGGGTCTCAAAAGCAAAAGAGATGTGTACTGTTCCGGGTCAAAAAGGATCGGAAGACAAAGTCTCGATGCCAGAAGTGTGATTGTCACATTTGTAAGGACCACTCAGTTTTTCTTTGTTTTAAATAACACTATTTTCTTTTGAATCTTTCATTCTTTGTGCTGGTGCAAGAACCACAAGTGGCGTGGCAATCGCACCGCTCGCACCTTGACACCAGCTTGTCTCCTTATTCCTGTTCATGTTTCAAGTTTCTGTTGAAAATTAAAAGTTCTTTCCATTTATTTCATGATTATACCTTTTTCACTTTACATGTTTGATACTTGTTAGTTGGGATTGATTCACACAATAACCTGCCTGATCCTTCTCTCTATAAAGTCTATAGAAAGTGTACGGGTGTGAACCACCCAGCCAGTATTTCCTTACACAAAAGTATACGGGTGTGAACCACCCAGCCAGTATTTCCTTACACAAACGTATACGGGTGTGAACCACCCAGCCAGTATTTCCTTACACAAAAGTGTACGGGTGGACAACACCCACCCGGTAGGAATCGACATAAAAATCTTGACCCGTAGTCATCTCCCGGACATTTATCATATGAACATTTCTGATAGATCGCAGCGTTAAATACACCACATTTGAGGATTACATAGAAGCACAAGTGTGTGGATTGAACGCTTTCGGAGTTATGTCCTTACAAAGTGGTCAGGTGGGTGTATTACACCCAGCCGGTGGGGAAAGGGTTTTAATTGTGTACGCCCACTTTATAGACCCACGAGCCGCCCCTGATAGAAACAACATAGAGACAGAAATAATAAATGGCGCCTTCCAACCACCCGCAAACTAGACACTAAATCAAAACAGAAAGTTTTATTTTATGTGCAATTTCATCTAAAAAATCTACATCTAAAACAAAAGAGCACAAGCGAAGCAAAGTAGTCTGAGGGGAGCTTCCTCGGTAGGTTCTTTTTCTCATTGAGGTCAAGAGTACTAACGCGTCAGTTATACTAAGAGTACAACGGTAAATAACACGTTCATTTTGGTTTGAAACTACGACTGTTAAGAACTCACAAGTCATAGTTAGATCAAAACCAAAGAGAGTCTAACGTACATGTAAATATCATCCAGTTTTGAGTGGATTCGCTGCCCACTCTTTCCCGGTTTATCCTTTTGACAATGTCGGTAGTAAAAAACACATTTGTACTCTTTATTCTTTTGCGGGCCACTTTGGTTTGAGTCTTCCCATGTTTTTCTCTCTACGTCATCATAATAATATATGAAAGAGCAAGTGAGTTTATAGGTAACGACCAAAGCTTTTCGGAGGTTTATATCAACCAGATTGAATGCCCTGTCCCTTGAAACATGTCAGACCCTCATTAATATAGATCTAGATATCTAGATCTAGATCTTGATCTCTAGTTCACCTCATCAGATCACTAAAATATCTGTTATTTAACTTTTAATGTATTCACCTGCTGGAATCTGATGCCTGTTCTTGAGAAAGACCATCCCCGTGTGAGCCGTGTGTAGATCTAATTCTTTTATTCCCTTGCTTCCCCTGCATAAAGGGAGAAGAAGTGACTTTCGAGTGGGATGATTCTCCTAAAAAAGACTTTGATCGATGCCCAGTTCCTCGGCGCTTGGTCTCCTCAGATCTATTACATTCAGTACTACTGTGTGAGCCAGTTACTCGATATCCGTGAACGGAGTCTTCGCACGTGTCGCTTAGATCTAGATAATCTAGTTGTTCCTTTTCTTTGAGCTGGAGAGTATCTTGACCCGGCTTTAGATTAACATTATCGGTTACAGGATCGTATGCTTTGTTAGTTTGAGGGTCGAGAACTGGCGTATTTTCCATGGTAGCATATTGACAACAGAGGTCCTGAACGAATCATTGCTTTGATAAAATGATCAGAAAGGGATTTTTCGAAAAATCCTCAAGTGTTTTAACGTGGTTGCTGCGAGAATGCCATACGTCATGGAACTATGGTAAATACCATTGACGTCAAGAGAATTTCTGTAAAACCTTGACAAAATCCAGAACGAAACAAAATGATTTCTCATTCCTGGTAGTGATTTAGTCAAGTAATACGGGTAGAAAGACAAGTAGATCTATAAAGTATACGATTAACAGGGAAAGACACATCATCAACGGTTTTGAGATGTGAACTGAATTAAGACAATAAAAGAAGTACTATTGTAACAAATAAGAAATGTTTCGTTGTCTCTGGAAACCCAGGCAAGCACATTCAACAATTTGCACACCTTCTAAAACCTTTTTCTTGTCCACAATAAAAAGTGATGGATATCTACTGCATACACAACATCTCTTATCAGAACCATACCTAGTCAACAAGCACAGTCCATACTTAATAAGCTTCATTTTCTGAAAATCCGTGTCTTTGTGGATGTCACATTCTCGAAACTATCCAGGAGGCTAACTATGTTCTTGGGCATAGTATGCCAACATTATTATCACTAACGCTATAGTATTATTATGTCTGTTTGCTGATGAGCTTTTTTAAATATTTAACTCCAGAACAAACAGGTTGACAAGACGTGGGTCTTTTTGTCCAGATGTCCATTACTGTCATATTGATAGCCTATGATACACTGTCACCACTGAAACAATAATGTGTTTTGGGGTTGGAGATAAAGAGTGCCGTATAAATCTTCGCGTTCCCAGCAAATCGATCAGGCAACGATCTCTAGTACCAAATCGACCCAGGCACAATCACCTGTGATGGTAAAATCTGCCTCTGTCATATAGGTAGTATTTAAATGTTCAATGTGCTGAGCTAGAACGAACATTAGTTTTAACAAATCAAAGTGAACACTTGATACTAGCTACAAAACATATTGCTGCAATGTAGCGATTGTCAATAGTATCTTAAGACGGTTGTGAATAAAAAGGATAATTTCCTTTCCTTCTTTTTTCTGGTTCTTCTGGTGATTTCAGCTTTATTTTAAAAAGGGGGCTTTGGAAATAGTCCAGGAGCGAATTTGGCTGAATCTTTCAGCATACATCTGGGTGAATACTATTTACTTTGATATTGCATTTTTAAAACCTCGTTTAATCTTTCAAACTACGGAACAATTAAGGGTTTGGAAAATTCGAAAAAAAAATGCAGACTCCCTGACAAGCCACAGAATTATCAGAGGTTTGGCATAGTTACATTGATGCTGACAGGCCAACATAGTTCAAAAACTTTTGTTTTTAAAGGAGCCCATTTTTATGACTGACCCATTAGTCCGTTCAGAGATTTCGACAGGCAGAACTTGGAGCTAGGTTCATTGACCGTTATCTATTTTCCTCAAACAATCAGCTGCGTAGTGTCCCAAAGAGCTACTCTTGTAACTTTTCATATCAATTGGTTTAGCTAGTGAAAGTTAGACAGGGGTGCTCATCATGTCTTGCAGTCAGAAAATAAGAAATACAGCCAAGGATAAAACATCGAAAGGAAAACAAAAGGGAAAACACATTGGACTGGGTTGTTAAAATTTAGATCTATAGACTAAAATTTCGATCAGATATGATGCGTGGGGGCTCTTGTGGTCACCTCTCATTCAATAGGTCCCGTGTTCGAACCTGACAGCAACGGAAAATGTTCTTCTCTAAAATATTCTACTTTCACCTCCTTTCCTGTTCTCTTACTATGTTCTTAAGCCTGCTTTCGTCTCCATTTCCTGCTTTCCCCCTACCCTCTGCCCCTCCTCTGGACTCTCGACTCTTTGTGCAGCTTCTACTAATACTACTTGGCTCCTTCTTACTAACACCTAAAACTTAGCCTTCTCGCGTAAGGGTGAAAAATCTCGACGGTCCCGAGTGCAAGTTGTGCACGTTAAAGATCCCTTGGTGGTCGATAAGTGTAGGCTTCAGCCGCCTCCTAGGCAAAATTCAAAAATAATTCCTGCCAAAAACTGAGTTTTTAATGTGTCACGCGTGCTCATATGACCTAATGCAGTTACAAGCGCCGTAAAACACATACCAAAACCAAAAAAATTATGATGCCTACATCACTGGCTTCATCTTAAAGAAGCTTAGTTATTTAATTTGTCCTCGTTTCATCAAACCCATAAAATCAAGGAAGAGGCATCATCAGTGAAGCAAAACAGTAGGACGCTGATTACATGGAGGGCGACACAGTGTGCCGGTATTTGTAAATTAATTATCCCTCAGACCCTCTTCAGTGCCTATATCCGAACAAAAGACATCATCAGGGGCGAAGCGTCTATATAATCAAATAATCATTGCTTCCCTTCCTAATTTTGAAACATTGTCGCTGTCAAGTTCATCCTTAAACGTAAACCTCTTAAATTAAAAGTAAAAAGAGGTTCGTAATCCACAATGAGCATGCCTAAAATTCAAAACGGTTTCACCGCCACAGAAATAGCCTCCTCACCCCTCTCGGGCCACTCCATAATCCGTCGCAAGCTTTGATTAAGTAAGCTTAAAGTGAGGCTGAAAGAATCTACCAATACAGTTGAGGGAACATGTGCATAGCAGTCATGGCTGTTTCATTGCCACATATACCCTGTTCACCCCTTTGGGGCCACAGTTAAAATCAATCACAAGCCCTGATTAAGTAAGCTAACGAACACTGGTCGAGTCTACCTCACAAATGTGAGGGGAACTAACTCCTAACAATCTCTTTACTGCTGCATGTGCTTTTTTTTTCCCTCGACTTTTTACTGTCCTATAATCAGATCGTGACCTCGATTATGACACCAGCTCCTGGCCGCAAAAGGCTAACAAAAACAGCCAAATGTGAAATTTAAAAAATGATAATTGTCATGTTCTACCAAAGAGTTAGACTCTCTGGTAGATCTATAACATATAAATCTAGTACTGACATCTTTGCTTCTTTGCTTTGTGTTTATGTATTCACATCTAAAGTTAAGTTAATTTTAGTTGGAACTGATATTTAATAAGATACTTTCCCGATTATTTTGGCGGTTGAACATACAATATGAATTCCGGATTTGTTTTCATTTACAACTCAGTCAGAGTCGCCGCCTCGAGTAAGATTCTTATGTGATATCTACAGGCCATATAGATCTATATCTGGTCCCGTTTCACTTCGATTACCCTGTCAAACAAGTCAGCCTTCGCCCCTGGACATCATAAAAAAATATTAGACTAGCTCTGTTAACTTAAGTGTTGCAACAACTTGAGATGCTTGCTAAAGTACAAAAACGCTCCATGTGCAACTGGGAAATACATTGTCAGTATATTCATAATATCTTCTCGAGTATTCGTATTTGCCACAAATTCAGTCTTCAGAACCAAAGGTCAAAGGTGCCTGCAACAAATATAAGAACAAACAATAAACATAATAAACTGATAAAAGTTCAACACCAGTAAGATTATTCAAGTGTTCTTTACTTGCTTTGGAAATCATTGAATAAAATTCTGTTGTTTTTACTTGTCTACTCATACAACCATCCCAGCAATTTGTACTTTAAAGATCTAGATCTAGATATGCACTTATCTACTCTTCCCCCATACAAACAATCATTCACACACACACACACACACACACACACACACACACACACACACACACACACAGGAACACACACTCGCACGCATACTCACAAACACACACACACACAGACACACAAACAAACAAACACACCGCGCATAGGCGCGTGCCCTGGCCAAGTGTAAACTACATGTGTGTACACACCACTCAACCAACAGATAACAGGGAAATCAACCTTGCGTCACAAGGTCGGCCGAGGTCGCGGACAAAAGCCCACACAAGTATTGCAACTTCTGGGTAAAAGGACTGTATAGTGTGTTTGTGGCTTCGTGGACCAAATATAGATCAGGGATGTTTGGACTCGGGCTGAGTGGGATACAAGGACCTTGGGCCTAGAATAAATTTTAATATTCTCCCCGGTGGCAAATACGTCTGAGCAGACAGACAGAATCAGAAATAAAATAAAAATTTCCCCACTTAGTAATTGGTCGCTTTTAAACACAAATGGGTTATCCCGAAAATTCTGTTTTAATAGTAGAGGGTTTTTACGGCGCTCGCAACTGCATAAGGACAAAAGTGCTATCCCTTTGTGTTGCCAAAACTATGACCAAACAAAAGAGGATGTGATCATGGCTATTAATCTATGCTACACATAGATTAGGGAACGAATTAGACTAGTTTCGGTTTGTGTTCCCCAAAGGCCAGTCCATCTTTGCTAATCTGCGCTTCACAATCAGCAGCTATCAAATTACACTGTCGTTATAACCATTGTTCAGTGGTGGTACACATTTCGCAAGGTGGAAAATCCCGAAAATAGCAATTATCAGTCACGGGGCATTTCAGCTCGAACTACGGTCTATTTCTTTTTTATTTAAGAAATTTTGTGACAGTAAGATGTAGTAAAAAAAAACATCACGGACGTAGCTTTACTTCATGAGGCTAACGGTCTAAACTAGATCTAGACTTTTAGGTTTAATAACCTTTGTTGTTAGAGAGGGACTGTTACTGCCTCATTTTTCTTTTACAGAACGCTTCTGAGTAGGGAAAAACATAGAACAAGATTTAAAGCGTCCGAAAGAGGTGAAGACACAAGATGATGAGTCAAAAAATCATCAATGAGACATTCACTACACCTGGTTCACAGAGGGTCTACAGACATGGAGAATCCGTCAAAGGTAGGTACATAAACGTATGCCAGCACGCGGTTTCTTTCTATCCAAGTAGGTTCTGTGATTAATAAGTGTTATTTAAACTCTGTATTTTAAAATCACATGGTTATCAGCAACTTAGATCAGACCATTTTTTCTTTTTATTTAAGGACCAGAGGGAAGAGCATTTTAATGTATTAATAATGCGAGCTCCACTTCTACGGGGCCAATCTCTTCGTCCAAAGACTTTAAATGCATTTGGGTTACTCGAGTGAAGACTTGACTTTTAATAGGAGGAGATAGAAAGAGGGAAGTTACTATCATAATACAAGATATCATTGCTGTCGTCGTCATCGTGGTCACGAACATAAACACTATAACATCATCTTACCCTGCAGATTACATCCCGAGTATTGATTGTTCCTTTATCTATGTTCAATGTGTGTGTGTGTGGTTGAAGGGATCCACTTGTAGGTTTTACTTCTTTTCTTTCCCCTCTGTGGGTGTACGTTTGTATACGTATTGTCTTTCCTAGCACGCAAAGGCCGTGTGTTTTTCTTTACTCAACCTAGGTTCAGTGTCCTTCGAAGCTACATCCGATGTCATGGTCGAAGGTGTACATATTTACCTCTGCGGAGCTTCACTGACCAAATGGAGCAGTGGAGAATCTCATGTGGTGGGCAAGGAAATCTATCTTCACCAGTACCAAACGCTCTTTGGTTATGACCCAGACATCAGGGGATGTCACATGCTGCCCAGAGGTATGCTGTTGCTAAGTCAACGATCTTCTGAAAAGTTATGTACTGTCTTTTTATATAATGGAAGGCCTACACTACGAAAATAACTGCAATGACCCGCCTGTTAATTCCAATTGATCGTATTATTAAAATTCCTTCTAGTCATATTATTAATATGTAGCATAGATTTTTTACAACGTAACTCTCTTTTACTTGCTCCATAAAATCATGTAATTCTAGAAGTTTTGCGATCCCATCCAAGCTATTTAGATCAGTTTGTAATTGAGGTGCTTTGACCCTACCTGTCAGGACCAATCAGGTTTGGGACGGATACAATGTCCAAGTACAAAGACCGTCCTTAGCTAGGTTTTAGTAGAGCAACATCTGCTTTATCAATTGGAAATATTTTCAAGTGTCCAAAACATCTATAAAGTGCTCACATGTGCCATGTTTTTTAACATTATGTCGTAATAGAATGGTATGAACTCGTGTTTTTTAAAGTTTTCTCAAAGCTATGATTGTCTTAGGGGGGGTGGGTCACCTTGGCAGAGATATTTCTAAAAGTACTCGTCGCAGCTGAATCCCACTTTGCATGACTGTTTCTAGATACTATGTTTGGAACGTACTAAAAGATTATTGTGATATTGTAATAAGTCTTCCGTCAGTGTTAAAAAGATTGGCAGTATAACTCTGATTTGTGATCATTTTTTTGTCCAAGTATCGTATATGACACTAAAAGGGCAGTTACAAGAAAAGTATGAGACTTAGGAAAGTAAATCTTTAGTACGTTGCAGGTTGTATATACACAAACACTGTGTGATAATATCAAGGCTGTATCAATTCAATCTTTTTACACAATCTCTGCCAACAATTTGCACGAATTTTGGTCTGTCGAACCCTTTGCATCTTAAAAATTTAAAAAATTGACAGTGAAATCATATAGGGATAGTGTGTTTCTGTTTCTTGACCAATACTGGTTATTGGGAATCCCAGTACACTTAATTAAGAGCCCAAACAAAAAATGTCATTTCAGCTGTACTAGTTCCCCTTAAACCAATACATGAAAATCACAAATTCCCACCAATGTTTGACGTCAGGTATTCAGTACGAAATCTCGGAATATCTATAATCACTCCACTAAATGCAAGATGTTGGAAGGAGAACTATGGACTAAATACATAACAAGGTGTGTTAAAGAATTCTATACTAGTCTACCAATACAGATTATGATTGTTTGAGCTTCATAAAAAGGTGCCGTGAAGTAAAGCAATCCCTGCTTTGAAAAGCACTTATTAAGATAACATAATGGTGAGGGTTTCCGCATTGTACACGACATTATTTCGATTCCTACATTTTTAGATTTTTTTTTCTTTCTAGCAACGTT
>NW_004797417.1:1026984-1034089 GCF_000002075.1 Aplysia californica
CTGCTGCTGCTGCTGCTGCTGCTGCTGCTGCTGCTGCTGCTGCTACTACTACTACTACAAAGACTAATACAAAGACTACTAAAACAACAATGTCATTTGTTTTGAGCTCAGTTGACATACCGAATCCAAGAAGAGACGGACTGAAGACATTATAAATAAATCAGCAAAATATGTCACCCTACCACCAGAGACGTTCAACGATAGAGTATCGTCTTTTGTTTGTTGTAACAGTTTACTGTCCCTTCCCCTTCCACCCCCACATCACCCCCAAAACACACACACTCACACACACACACACACACACACACACACACACACACACACACACACACACATATACGTTATTAGTGATAACATACAGCTCAACTGACATGACGATAATTATAAGATTAGAGCAATAAGATGATTGCGTAATGGTGACCGTTTTACCTTGTGAAGTACGTGAAGTACGTGGCAGCGCCGGGGCGCTTTTCCCTTTCGTCAACCCGCAGCCACCTCCCGAATCGTCAACCACCCCCAACCTTTGACACGGGTCAAACTTCCATCTATTTATAGGTAGTTAAATCTACCGGAACATGTATTAGGCGAAGTGATGTGCAATGATAGTCGCAATAGAGAGATTGTTTTGGTCTCTTTTTACTCATCTGCACCACACGAATTTAATTGATGTTTTTCCCTGGACTCTGCCTTTACTAAAGTCTAGTATTAATCTAATTGCAGGTTGCAGATTTAATAAATTGCTGAGAGAGAGAGAGAGAGAGAGAGAGAGAGAGAGAGAGAGAGAGAGAGAGAGAAGGGGGAGGAGTAGATCTTGCGAGAACTCTCGGGCAAAACAAAATGGCGACCCGCGTAGTTCGGTCGATTCGAAAAGTGAAAGAGCCATGCATCTTTGTAGACGATCAAATTAGCTTTCTTTTGTGCTATAGCGTCATTTTTTTCTTTGCTTTTGTTAATTTGATCACCCACACCGATAGAAAGCATTTCGAAATTAGGAAAAACAGGTCTTGTTTCTCACTCGGTGAGAATAGCCAACGCTGGCAAATCTCACCCGGGGTGAGAGGTCAATCGTTGGGTTTTTATTCTCACCCCGGGTGAGGATAGCCACTTCCTTACTTAAATGATTAGGTGATTAAACTTGATCTCTTATTGACAATATAAAAGTATATTTAAGCTTCATTTCGTTAGAAAACACTGTGTTAGGTTTGCTAACTTCATAGACTTTGTGTTAAACAACACTTTTAACAAAACGAATCCATACAAACCTAGGCTTGGCCTTTGTAATCTCGAAGGTTTAGAAGTAGAAGCAGAAGAGTCGACTACTAGAGTCTAGTCCAATTTATATAATCTCTTGAATGTACTGGATAACAACAGAAATCTGCAACCTGCCACTAGATTACAACTCTAGATCTAGATCTAGGTTCGAGATTTTAGTAAAGACAGAGTCCAGGGAAAAACTTCAAGAAATTCTCGTGGTGATGAGTAAAGAGAGACCAAAACAGTCTCAATAAATAATATATCGCGACTATCACGGCACATCACTTCACCTGTACATGTTCCGGTAACTACCTACTACCTATAAATAGATGGAAGTTTGACCCGTGTCAAAGGTTGGGGGGTGGTGACGATTCAGGAGGTGGCTGCGGGTTGACGAAAGGGAAAAGCGCAGCGCCGGGGAACAGCGACTGCTGACGTCATTTGACCGGGGAACACCGATCGGGGAACAGAGACTAGTATTTTACCATATTTCATCGTTACAGTTTAAATTGGTATAATCTTCTTCAGTATCAAATACAGCTAGACCACATGTGTTGCATTTTGTCTCGATTTTCAAGTTTAAAAAAAAGGCTTTAAACCCTCACACTGTAGTAATGATATTGTTTTGTTTTGTTTTTAAGTATTTGGTTCCATCTTGATTAAACTTAACTTTTTGCAAAATGTCCATAAACATTTATCTGATTTGTTGGTTCCTACATCTCAATAACAGTGTCTTTTGACCAAGTCCCCTTACTGTGTACTGTAAAGTGACGGTGCAGTGTGAAGGCCTAGCAGCTGTGACGCCAGATGCACAATGCGGAGGGTGGCCACGATACATGTCTTCAAATTCAAAATTGACAATTCAAAGAAAAATGTTGCTAAGTTTAGATACATGGCATTAAACCAGGTTCCACTTGAACTACATAGCCAATTTTAATACGCTGATCTCAATAAAGAAATCAGATTTTAGCTGCGATAGTAATTTCTAAAATTCTGCAAGCAGTTTGATCCCGCACAGCGGCAAACTTCAAAACGATTCTACGTCACAGCTCGACTATCCCAATTCTAACAATAGAGGTATATAACTTTAACAAGATAGGCCTAAGTTAAAACTGACAGTCGTCCTTCCTCTTTGTGATAAGAAACTACTGCATGATGCAATGTTGATAAAATTATACAACTTCGTTTTTTTCTTTTTTTTTCTATCTTCTAAATCCAGCAAGAAAAGGAGTCACTCGAGAGTCATTTTGTTAATTTTGATACGCTGGTTCCGAATTTGACATTATTTTTACGATAGAACGTAGCATGCAATAAGTTTCTAAACAAAATGTTACTGTCGGCCGGCCGCATCGATACCATGATCAAACCACCAAGATGAGGTATTCCCTTAGCGCTGTCGCTGTTCCCAGGGCGAATTTCCCCCTGTTTTTAAAAATAGAGTCGACGTTCCCCGGTGCTCCGAAGTAGACGTATGTGCTTCATAATTAAAATTCGGAATTGGGTGCGGAGTGGGGAAGGCGGGGGGGGGGGGACGCTTTTTTTAGTCTTCATTCAAAATACCGCCGTGTTCCTCTGTGTACTTATATGGACATACCTTATTTTCTATAACAAACAAGTGAATCATACGTATATCTTTTTGTTCGATTTAATTTCAGGCATCCTTAATCCAGGTAGTTACCTTCAAAGCCCAGGATGAAGACAAAACAACAAAAGTTCCCATTCATTCGCTTCTGTCCGAAAAGCTTAAAGCTGGGCAAACAATCTCGTGGGAAAAGCAGCCTTTTCTAGTTTCTGCAATGCCACCTTCAACGAAACCTGCCACCTGCTACATTATCGATGTGAAGTATAAGCTGAATATCAAAGTTGAGGTCCCTTACGGTTTTGATCTCGAGTTTCCGCATCCGATAACAATCGCAACACTTCCGTTTCAGCCCGAGCACAAAGGTCCTGCTGCTGCGGGTCAAACAATCCATGTTCTGGGAAATGCACAGTGTACCAAAGGAGTGGAAAAGTTTTCTGGAAATGATGGCATGTTTGATATTTTCTCTTTCACGCCTTATTCTGCCTACGTGTCCGAAAAACGTGTAGCGAATAATGTGGGCACAGCTAAAAAGGCGACACAAAACCCGGCTGCTGTGAAAAGGCCACAGCCCAGTGCACCCCCTGTGAACGCCCAACCAAATGTCGGAGCTGGTGCGAGTGGAGGAACCGTGAGAGCGACATCTGCAGACCAAAGAAAAGACAAGCCTTTAGTATATCCTTCTCCTCGGCAGGAGAATGGAGCCTGCCCCACAGCTCCACCCATGTACACCGGCCCCCAGGATGCTCCACCATCGTATTTGGAAGCTATTGGGGCTATCCCATCAGGAACTGCGCCAGCCTCGGGAACCGGGAAAGGCGCCGTTCTAGTGGTCGCATTCCCAGAAAAGATAATCAAGGAGGCAAAGACTTTCTTTCTGTCTACTGAGTCTAGAACTTTAGCATCACACGATGGTCAAGTTATGTGTATAAATGTCCGTCCATTTACAAAGACGGAAAGTCTGATCCTGTGGCCCAGAAAAATGGCAATTGCCTTCCTATATTTCCAAGGTCAGACCCAAGCTGAGGCCTGGTCGAAGATGGTAATGGCAGACTCACCTGGTTTGACAAAAGAATGGGTCGTGTTTGTGGCTGAAAGTAGTAAGACAAAGGGGACGCGGCCGGATCCGAGCTTCAAGGTGTGTGAGGTGTCTGTCTCGCGCCAGCTTGTTTCCACTGACGTGTTGGTGTCGGAACTGAAGAAAGATAGCCAAAAACGATTCGTTTCAACATTAACAAAGGCCAAAGCTGGAGTTAAAAAAGTAGTCACTAACGGAAATTTTAAGTTTCTTCAAGGGGACTGGTCGTCACTGGGTGACGCAAGCTTTTTTAATACAAGACAGCCCCAACAAGATAGTTCATCAAAATGGAACGAGCAGTTAGTCAAAAAGGCAAAGGCACCATTGTCGAATGCGGAGGTAGAAACCTCTGCGTCCTCCTCATCACCGACACCGCCACCCTCCTCCTCTTCACCGTCACATTGTTCGGAAGAAGCTGAAGCCTCTCCCGGTGCCGACAAAGCTCTTGCAGAAAAAGATCAAGCCTCAGATGAGAGAAAATTCGAGGAGGAGAACGATGAAGACACAAGTGACTCAGAGAAAGCGGAAGGTAGTGGGATAGCGTACTTGGATGAGCCCATTGTCACAATGAGATTGCACCAATATCAGGATATGGACGTTTATTACAACGATTCAGAGAAGATTGTTGAAGACAATGAGTTCATGACTTGGATAGAGAAGGGCATGGAGTACATACAAATAATTACAAACGCCGTGTGTCCCTCAAAAGGCTTTTAAAAGCAATTCCCATATCTAGGAGTGACTGTAGGTGAGAGAAAAAAAACACCAGTAAGTACATGATACCATTTTACATTTATACAAGATAATGACTGCACCATTCAATAAGTCTAACAAAATTCAATGTCAAAATTGCGAAGTGATGAAAAAATGAAGGTTCCCAAGGGGAACTGGATAAAGAGGATGTCTACCTTTTGATTCAATGGGGAGACAGGAAGGTAGTCCAACAAAAATATTGTTAACAAGTTGTCGTCGTTTCTATTCTTGGCTATGCTGTGGTTCATTACAATATTGCGGTTGTTGCTGTTGTTTAGTGTGTTTTTGTTGTTGTTGTTGTTGTTGTTGTTGTTGTTGTTGTTGTTGTTGTTGTTGTTGTTGTTGGGGGGGGGGTGGGAGTTATCTGTTCCAAATGAGTTTAAGGCACTATTTGAGATTTTCAACGTTTCCAAGGAAAGTACGTGCAGTGGAATTTCGGGGAAGGGGAGGTTGTCTTCTGATTATCGGCAGATAATCGTCACAACGAGAGCTGAAGAAAGACGACACAGAGGGAAAAAACTTATTGAACTTGTTCTTCAGAGACTCATTCCTTTTCACACCTGAATGTCCAGGACAAGAAATCCTAGTGATCGTCCACAGAATTCTCTGATTGATTTCGCTAAGCCACCATTCAGCATAGATGGACCCGCACTACGCCACCCTTATGCTAACCTCAAGGACAAAGCACCATAAATATGTGTCACGACGCGGTGGAATCAGGCGCTCGTCAATTTTGGGCATGTGGAGTTATTGGTATCATCTGAAAGCTGATTTATTTGCCTTGCTTTCAATGAAATAGATATGCATCTATCTTGAATAGATATCAAAATATTTGCGATTGAGGGAAGTAGGATCACCTGGTTTCAGTTGTGAAACTAGATTGAATATGGCCGCCAAAGTTTGGTACCTCGAATAGCTAAAGAGCCTTTAAAAAGGGAAAAATGACTTATTTTGTGTCTTTAATTAATGTTTTTCAGTAAAATTCACATTGAAATGTGTTTTTATTGATTTGTCATTTTTTATTTGATTTTTTCCTTCCTCTGGTATCCTTAGGATGTCGAGGGGAGGTGCACGTTTCGGTCCTGTGCTAGGTGTGTAGCGTCTGTGATAGATGTGTTATGTTAAACCAGGAATTTTTTAAAAACCCATCCAGCCAGGTCTTTGTTGGTCTTCCTCTTGATTTGAAGCCGGATTCTCGGGTGTTGTAAGCTCTAGCCCGCTAGTCGTTTCTGTGGCATTCTGGTTAGATATCCAAACCATTTGACTCTTTGACGCTCTATGAATGTTATTACTTGTAGTATTCCAGTTTAAAGACGCATGGTTTCGTTTCTTATGCGGTCTCTTCTGGTGACGTTGATGGTTTTGTGGAGACACCTCATTTCACATGCATTGATTTTTCTTTCTTGTGCCTCGTTTAGAGACCATGTTTGGCATCGGTATGTTAATGTTGGTATGAAGATATTGTTGATGAGATGTGATATCACTTCGGTAGGGATGTTCTTGTCACTGAGCAGGGGTGCTAGCTGTTAGGTCACTGCATTTGCCTTCATATATCATAGTTCTTGTTTCTATTTCTTTGTCCACACGCCCATCTTGTATGAAGATGCTTCCCAAATATTTAAATTCCTCTACTTGTTGGAGCTGTGTCACCTTCATAACTTCTGTTTTTGAGATGGAGGTTTTAATGTTCATGTAGTTTTGTGGTGTGTTTTTGTAATTCCTCTTCATTTCTATTTGATACACTCTGGTCATCAGCAAATAGAAGCTCGTTCAGTTCATTGATATTGTCATTTGCTGCTTTTGTGATCTTATCCATGTAAGTGAGGAAGAGAAGCGGAGAGAGAACACACTCTTGTCTCACCCAGACCTGAAGGGGAACCACTCCGACAGTCCTTATGTTGATATTACGGCACACAGGCTGTTTTTATAATAAAGTGCCATGAAGTTCTCCAGCAATTGTCCTCTTACACCATATTCCTCTAAGACTTCCCAAAGTTGACATCTATCTACCCCGTCAAACGCCTTTTCCTGATCCACGAAGACGATATCGAGGTCTTTGTCCTGTACAATGGCAGTCTCACACAACTGTCTTAATGCAAAAATAGAGTCAGTACAGCCCCTGCCTTTTCTGAAGCTAAAATGGGATTGAGTTGAATCTCTACAATTGGTCTCATTCTCATTTCCAGTATGTTGGCAAACATTTTGCCCACATAGCTGAGATGAGATATTCCTCTGTAGATCCCACAGTCTCTTTTGTTACCTTTCTTTTTCCAAATAGGTACAATGACAGCTCGTTGCCAGTCATCGGGTGTTGTTTTTGTAGCCCATGCCAGGTTAAATATCCTCCTCAGCCAGAGTTCACGATATGTCGCACAGCTTGATCTCTTCTACTGTGATGCTATCAACGCCTGGCGCTTTGTTTGTTGGGGTTTTTTTTTTTT
>NW_004797417.1:1034189-1042798 GCF_000002075.1 Aplysia californica
GGGGGGGGTTGGTGAGTAGCTGTTTTGTGTTGTTTGTCCTGTAGGATTCAGCAGCTATATATATCTATTAGGGGGGAGGGGGCTCTCGTGGCCTTGAGGTTAAGCTGTTGGCCTCTCATTCAAAGGTCCCGGGTTCGAATCCGGGGAGCGACGGTACAATTTTCTTCTCTAAAATTGTCTCTTTTCACATCCTTTCCTGCTCACTAGCAATGCTTTGGCGTCTATTTTCGTCTCCACTTTCTGCCCCACCCCATCACCTCCTTTGCCCCCTCCTCTGAGCTCCTGACTCTTTCTACAGCCTTTCCACTGCTACCCCTTGGCTCCTTCTTACTGCTGTCTTTCAGCCTCACCCCTGATCTTCCGGTAGGAAAGATCTACACCTAGCCTTCTCGAGACAAGGGTGAAAAATCTCGGAGGTCCCGTGTGCAAGTTGTGCACGTTAAAGGTCCCTTGGTGGTCTAAAGTCAATAAGAGTACGCTTATGTTTATATAACTTTGAAAAAAATCCCAACTGTGATAAATTCTTGCACGTGGTTCTTGTTAGAGTATGTTGTATTATTGTCAGCTATTATTTATTTTTCTTCATATTGACATTCTCCTGTGAAAGTAATATTATACAATTGAAATTATATGTATATCTACATGTATTTTGACCATTCCCGTAAAGCCACGAAAAATTTCCCTCTAGGACAAGGAAATATTATTTCATTTTTAATCTAATCTTATTAACAAAATTGCTGCACAGTGAATGTTTGTTCCAGTAAGTGGTCTGGATTATTTGCAAAAAGCCTTGGGGGGTTTTTAAGATTCTGAAGCAAGAGTAAAAGTGTCTCTGTCGAAGTCGACTGTGGAAAGAGCCGACAGATGGTTTCATATGGATTCTCGTCTGGTTTTAACAAACTTTTGAAATCAGTAATTTTGTTACTCAAATGTGTGTGTTTGTGCGTGACTTTTTAAATTTGATTCGATATTCGTTGCCTTTTATAGAAGACCGCTGATTGTCTAAACTCTCAAGTAGATATGCTTGTGAGATCATCTTTCGTTTTGTTTCTATTTTTATAAAAAGCTTTTAACGTTTAGGTGAACTGCTTGTTCGGAGCATGTGTGTAAATGTTTATTTAGTCGGTTATGCATCTGGTATATTGGCGCATGTCTGTATTTTGTTGTTGTTTAGCATTATCATTTATGGGTAAGAGTTTGTAAAATTTCCCTGAGTTTGTCATGAGATGTGCAATAAATTTAATGCTTAACGATGTTTGTCTGAAGAATGTGTTTTTGTTTTGATGTTGTGAGTTTCTATAATGTATTGGTTTCTAACTTATATGACATGTATGTTGTTACAATCATACGTGGGTAGAACAAAGGGGGCTCTCGTGGCCTAGAGGTTAAGGTGTTGGCTTCGCATTCAATAGGTCCTTTGTTTGAATCCAGATAGCGACGGAAAACTTTCTTCTCTAAAATTGTCTCCTTTCACATTTTTTCCTGTTCTATAACATTATTTTGTCGTCTGCTTTCGTCTCCACTTTCTGCCCTAACCCCCTCACCTCCTTTGCCCCCTCCTCTGGGCGCCTGACTCTTTCTACGGCCTTTCTACCGCTACTCCTTGGCTCCTTCTTAGTTACTGGTGCCTTTCAGCCACACCCCTGATCTTATGATAGGAGAGATCTACACCTAGCTTTCTCGGATAATGGCAAAAAATCTCAGAGGTCTCGGGTGCAAGTTGCGCGCGTCAAAGATCTCTTGGTGGTCCAAAAATCGATAAGAGTAGGCTTCGACCGGCATCCGAGCAAAATTCAAAATTCCCTACCAACTGAAAATGTTTTATGTATTCCACGCGCTCTTATGACCTTATGCATGTGCGAACGCCGTAAAACACTTACCCCAAAAAAGGGTAAAACAGAATTATTACTGTGGTATATTATATTACCTTAACTGGTTTGTTTCGAACCATTGCATCTGATTGACTTATAATCGACATGTTGATCAGTTACTTCCTTCCTTTTGTAGTCTTTAGAGGTAAGAAATGTCCGCATGGATGGTTTGATAATTTACTGTTGTGTTTTGTGTCATTGGTTTACAACTTTTATTTGTTGATTGCTTGACCTGTTGATCTCTTTCTGGTCGTTATTATAATTCTTCTTGATGTGCTTGTTCTTCTCAAATGTACAGATACTGGATGCAGAAGCATGAAATGAAAAAAGAACTGACAGTAAGACCTAAACTAGACTACGACAGCACCAAGATATGGATAGTTATAGTGCCTCTAGTGAGGCATCGAGGTGAAAGCAGGCGCTTGTCAAAATAGTGAAATCGAAGAAACTGGCATTTTTCTGTCCGTTTGGCAGTTATCATTTTTGTTGTTGTTGACTAAACACCTTTAAGATCCATTAAAAAACATTTCTCTGTGAATTTTACAGAACAATGTCGATTTAAGGCACAAAAATGTAAATTTGCAGTTTCAAATGACTTTCAAGCTTTGGAAGTTGCCATTTCCTCGCTAACTTTACCCCTGAAACCAGGCCACCCCCACCTCCTTCAATCTTAAATATCTCGACTTATATACAAGAATATAAGAGTATTTTTTCACAGAAAGCAAGACGAGTAAACAAGCTTTAAAATGATACCAATAACTTCAAGTCCAAGACTTGACCAGCGCCTGATTCCACCGTGTTGTGACACTTATATAAATACATTAATGGTTTGGATTTGTTTTCTCTTCCCATTTTGTTTCTTCGTCACTGTCACCACGCAAACACCTGCATTGTCCACATCTACTTATAAACATTCACCGTTTATTTCTTCCTCACTCCCTCTTCAGATGTCATCATCAAATAGAAGTTTATGTCATCAAAAGCCCTCTAACATCTCCGTCATCTGAGACTCTCAACATTCTTCAGAAAACCCCATCTCAGCTGTTTGCCGCTTTTCATTTTTTATTGTATATTATACTTACAACAAACTCAGATCTGCTTACCATGACACATTCATCTATCTTCTCTTTTTGTTCGTCATCCCAAATTCCCCCCCCCCCCAAAACCATACCCCACCCACCCCCCCTCCCACCCACACACCCCCACACCCCCCCCCACACCCCCCCAAAACCGCTCCCCAAAAACACACGGGTATGTGGGAGGAAAGAAATTTTATTTTTCCTCTTACTAACAGATTCCACCGTTTCTTGGCACTCCATTTTTCTGCATCCAGCCCCGGTGACATCGTCAGACGGGTGCCCTTTCGCAAGAAATTCTACTTTTCGCCTTGGGAGGGGTATAAAGGATGACGAACACTTGTTGACAACAGTCTCTACTGAAAAGATCTCTTTTAATGATTCAAAACAAGTTCATTCATAAGTCATACATGTATTTCAAAGGCAGTGAGCTTCCATTACTGGAAACAGATCCGTCTATCTTTCCTTCTACGGGTAATGAGTAAACAGAAAAAAACACATAGAAATGGAGGCATATATTCGTAGGATAAGCGCATGTTTTCTTTTTGTTTTTTTTGTGTTTTTTTAATTAATTGATTGATAAATTGAATGTAAATGTTCTAAGCCCCCAATAACACAATCAGAACATCTGGGAGGCATGTTACTTCGGCCACGCCTGTCAGAGCCAGCATGGGCAGACTAGAAAATAACATCCAAGCTGACAGGCGGAGGAACCCTATAAAATGTCTCTTCTGAAATCGAACTCATGTCTTCTGTATTCAACAGCCAAAACCCTACCAGTATAATGATGATAAATAATAATAATAATCATAATAATCATAATAATAATAATAATAATAATAATAATAATAATAATAATAATAATAATAATAATAATAATAGTAAAGATCACCTTTTTTGCGACCACTCCCTAATGTTTTCTTATGAGAAGAAGATGGAGAAAGCAGAGTGAACTAATATGGGATACTGGGACAGAGCATCTAGTGTTAGTGGAAAGACATAATAAAAATGTCAAAGCTTGTGTAGAAACATACACACACACACACACACACACACACACACACACACACACACACACACACAGGTCAATGCATTTGATTCTTAAACACACAGTAACTGTAATTTCCCTTGTTTTCGTTTCAACCAAGGGTGAAACTTTATGGATTGTCAGCGATCAAAGCATTTGCCAAGCATGATAAAGCTTACTTCTTTTCGCTTATCAGGTATCGTTTATGTGTGAATGTGTTACGAGCAGTCAGGGGACGAGGTCAGATAAACGTATTATGCATTATTTACCGATTACACCTACCAGACTATACACGAAATTGAAGCGACTGGAGCCAGTATTGATTAGGCAGTGTCAACGCCCAGCTTGACATCTTGACCAACCTAACTTCAGATTGTGAGCCCTGTTTTGACGATAAATGAGAACTCGCAGAAGAGGCGTTTATCAGTTTATGGACCTGGAGCTGAAAGAATAAAGAAATTCCACGTTTGTTTTGTCTGAAGGATTCGCCCTTGAGGGAAATAAATGTGAAATGGTATAGGTTTAACACCACTATCAAATGTATTAAGTTATTTAAGAAGCGGGAACTCCGAGTTTAACATCCATCTCCGAAAAGACTGAGCCAAATAGGACATGCGTAAAAAGTGTCTTTCCCTAGACGTCGGACTGAGTTGAGGCTCGAACCCCCGAACCCGCAATCTCATGATTTAGGGCCCTGTCGACTAGCCACTGGGCTACAAACGCCACTCCCTTACGGAAAAAGGTTGACAACGCAAAAAATATCAATACTGAGTTTGTGATTGTGTTATCAGAAGTTTGTAAAATGTGATGATAAAATCATTAAAAAAACACCAAAAAAAACCAGTAATGGCTAATCGAAGCATCGTCGATATCTTTGTTATGTATAATCTTTCACTTGGATCAGAGTACTTGAGGAATACTGTTGATAGCCAAACATTTGTTATACTAAATAGATTATACTGAAATGTCCTTCCATAAAAATGATCTACGATATGTGTTTTTAACAGTAGGCGGCTTATAAAATTTCCCACATGTCTCAAAGTCCACTGGAATTTTATTTTTTTAATTATGAGTTTTAAAGTCAATTGTGCTGATGTGGAAATAACAATATGCTTTTTTTACCAAACCATAATTTATTTTTCTTTATTTTTTAATATATTTTTTTTTAAATATAGGTCTTAGTTTTTTCTAAATTCCCATGGACACAATTTAGATCATTCAGGAGGCGGGACTGCCAAGGCCAACCTGGGCTGAGTATACCAGAGCCCAGAAAAGAAAACCTTGATTACCAATAGAAATTCTCTCGAATTCGATTCTTCTGCGTAACCACTACACCACAGGTGCCGGTTAGCTTGTTTCGTCGTCACATAAGAATGATAATGTTTTGACTGGAGAAGAGCCTTTACACATGTCGTTAGACAAATTCACTTGTAAATATAAGACATGAATAAGGCAAATATATCCAACGGTTGAGCATTATGAACTGCTTTTTGGTTCTCACAACGATGTGTACATTTATAAGGCGGTTAATATCCTGAAGCAGCATGATTCCCCTCTCTCTCTCTCTCTCTCTCTCTCTCTCTCTCTCTCTCTCTCTCTCTCTCTCTCTCTCTCTCTCTCTCTCTCTCTCTCTCTCTCTCTCTCTCTCTCTCTTTCTTTCTCTCTTTCAACACAAACAATATATAATATCCATGCTCAGTTTCTCTCTCTCTCTCTCTCTCTCTCTCGTTCCTTATCTCCGGCCCTGTCTCTCTCTCTCTCTCTCTTTCTCTCTCTTTCTCTATCAATCTCTATTTCTCCTCTCTCTCCCCAATCTCTCTCTCTTTTTTTCTCTCTCTTCTCTTTCTCTCTCTCTTCAGTTTTTCTCCTCTTCCTCTGGCTCAGCTATTCTGTCCACCGACTCTAGAGATGTCTCCAGTTCAAGCTTGTCAAATCCTGCGTCGGACAAAAATTCCTCCGCAGCCATTGTGTAACAGCTATCTAGAGTCTGTGAAGACAAGAGAGTGGAAACAGTTATTTGTTGGTTTAGCCCCCCCCCCCCCAAAAAAAAAAAATAAATAAATAAATAAATAAAACCCAGAAAAAAGAGGGGGGGGGGGTCAACACGGAGTCTGTCTGTCTGAAGGCGTTGTATAATTAATACTGTACTCTGATTACTTGGTGTATTGTGGCATGATTGTGAGAATAGTATACTTCACAGGACAGTGATAGACAAGTGCATAGCATGCAATTATTTGCTTAGGTTTCCTTGTTATAAACCAGCCACACAGTATAACCTGAGACAGACTGATGATATGTGATAAGAAGAAAAAAAAGTTCGATTTCAACAAGGGAAACGTTTACCTGTGCTGTGAACAGTAACAACAAAGAGACCATGTCGGCCTTTATTGTAGCTCAAATAAATATTGCTCCAAGGTGCTTTATACAATAACATGTCGTTAGCGAGAAAAAGCAGTCTGTAAAGAGTGATCGCAGACAAATCGGAAATTGCACTGACTGGCAGGCCAACAAAGACAACAAAAACATCACGTTGCCTAACATAATTTTTTTAGGAGAGAGAAAAAAGTGTTTTATACTTTTAACAATTGTAAGTACATTATGTATCTTTTCTTGCTCTTTTTCAACATTTAGAATTTGAATTTCGACAAAATATTCCTTGAGCCCATGCAACCGATAACACATATTAAGAAACTGCACCTCTATTTTTTAAATTAAAATTTTGGGCTCAGTACATCTGAACACATGGCCGACGATACGTACCTCTCTGGACATGGCAGCACTTTTGAGGGCTACCTGCACAGCATGGTGGATGGTGGCACAGACGTTGCGACGGTATACGTGTTGGTAGAAGCCTGACTTGTCCAACATTACACGAACTGGGGCTGAGAACATGTAGACATCGGTACAGGGTTAATTTTCCAAAATATTATAAGTAAAGCAAGTTAACATGCAATGATCATTTCTTTTTCCCTATGAACCGTTTAAAAGAACATGTCATTAAGAAAAGTAAAAGCATATAACATTATTACACAAGTAGCTGCAAACCAACTTCCCACCCCCACATACATACTCTTTCTCTCTTCTTTGTTTTCGCTCTTTCTCTCTGTCTCTCTCTCGCACCTAACATACAAACACACTCTCTCTCTCTCTCACACACACACACACACACACACACACACACACACACACACACACACACACACACATACACATACACACACACACACATACAAGTGCATAGGCGGAAATCGAATGGAGTGTTTGAAGATGGAAGTACCCTTATGAGTGTGTGTGTGTTTGTTACTTTTTTGTTTGCATGTTGCAGTTTTGCCTAAGAGAAAACCCAACATCAAAAAAATCCGTGAGTCCTAACAATTTCATGCACACGTTTGAAACTGACAAGAAAGATTTAAGCCAATAATAATGTCTTTTTTTTTGCTAGATTAAAAAACAACGTCTCTAGCAACGCTGTAGTCTACATACGTGTTAAGCTTTTACTATGTCTTAACTGTTCCTTTAAATAATTAAGTCAGTCAACCGAATTCCGTAGCGATGCAACACATTTTCGCCTTCCTACTTTGTAAAGTTCCTGCCATAGAATTACAAAGTTCTATCTGACATGTTTGTCTGTTTTGAGTTACTAAGACCATGGGGTTAGAAATGAAAATATGTTCTATCTTCTCTATCAAAAGGGTAAGATTATTTGGAGTCGTTACCAAGATATTCAAAGAATTTCATTTGAAAAAGCTTGACATATCAGGAAACTCAAATATTTTAACGTCAAATTTCTCAAAACTAGGTATTGAGCAGATAGAACTTTGTAATTATAAAGTAGCGAAGTGTTCAGCGAGTCTTTTAGTGGGAAAAGCAATCTGTGAAACTAACCTTTGCATTCCCCCAGAAAGATCTCAATATCAACCTGTCGAAACTCCAGGACAATCTGAAACGCAAAATGTAGACAAACAAATAATCATGAAGTGCCAACCAGCTCTGCAACAGACACCGGTGATCATGGTTCCCCGTTCATTCTTTTGCTTGGATGCTCCCTCAAAAGCTACAGTTCTCTAATCTTCCCCCGTCACTCATCGATTTAGGCTCTCCAGACTAGACAAACAATAATATGTATCTCAATACTACTGCAGAATTATTTACCCATAGGGCTAATGAAATTCCATAATAATCTAAATACCCGTTAACGTATCTGAGCATACACTTTGCAATACTCTCTGAGGTTCGGTTCGCAACGGAACCCGAACTGATCTCTCTTCAGTACTGTTAGGTTAAAACAGCACTTTGACCACTTTGACATGGATGGCTGGTGCCTCTATAAATAAATTAATTATTGAGGATGGTCAGTCCCGTTAGTGAAGTGAGCTGAACCAACTACAGGCTGGTAGCAATTGTTTCGATATAACTTATTATGTTGTTTTTTAAAATTAATTATGACAGCAACAAATTGTCTAACACTCATACTAAACACAATGAGCCAGTTAAAATATTAAATGTATGCCGCTGTAAACATAGTATGTGTTTCGCCGACGTTCACACTTCTCGTCTATGTTTACGTTAAGGCTCAATAGGCTAGTTGCCCTTGACAGAAATTAATGAGTTTCCAGACACCACACCAATCAACCC
>NW_004797417.1:1043401-1044398 GCF_000002075.1 Aplysia californica
TGTGCAAGTTGCGCACGTTAAAGATCCCTTGGTGGTCTAAAATCGATAAGAGTAGGCTTCGGCCGCCACCCGGGCAAAATTCGAAATTTCCTACCAACTGAAAATATTAGGTGTGTCCCGCGCGCTCATATGACCTATGCAGTTGCGAGCGCCGTAAAACACTTTACAAAAACAAAAAATTACTATCGTCATTTTTCCTCTACTTCTTTTGTATGTTTGTCACTCTCTTGTGAACTGATATTTCCGGCGCGCATTGATAGTCGAAGCAGACCTTGTGCTGTTGAGGCTAAAGATGTGGGCAGAGTTAGCCTGATTCCCCTTTTGGACTTCTCTGTTGACATCCACCCCTTGGCGCTCATATGACCTTATGCAGTCGCGAGCGCCGTAAAACCTTACCAAAAATACAAACACCAAACAAACCAGCACACGATGCCGCCGCGGACCCACCTCTTTGAGCACCCTAACGGTGACGCTGTCCACATACTGGATGGCGGAGCCGTCGATGATGATGGCGAACGTCTCACAGTTGGCCGGCAAAGTTTGACCGTTGAGGGCTGCTCCGTTCCCGTGACTCTCACACGGCTCGTCCGGCCAGGTGTCCGAGGTCGCCATGCACACCTGGAACACAGCAAGTTTGTTTTGTTTTGTTGTGTTGTTGGGATTTTTGGTGTTGTTGTTTTTTTTTGTGTTGTTGTTTTTCTTGTTTGTTCTTTTTATTTGTTTTGGGAGGGAAGGGTTGTATAGTTTTAGTACGAGTCTTAAAGTATTTACAACACAGATAGGTCATATACGTTGCGAAGACTAGTCTAGAGTAACATACAAAGAAAAGAAGAAGGAGAGATACGGACGGTGGATGTTTGATCAAGAAGCAAAAGAAAACCACACCCGAGTTTTTCTTCAATAATTGAGAGTTACTTTCGATATTACATTCTTTTGAAATCAGAAATTGGAATTGTTCCTTACTCCCTCATTGACACAATTTTATTTAAATCATAGG
>NW_004797417.1:1047322-1049069 GCF_000002075.1 Aplysia californica
TCTTACAATAAAATAAACTGAGATCTACTTATTTCACTATGTTGACCCCGGGGTCCACCGATCCTTAGTCAAACCTAGATCTACTTATTTCACTACGCTGATTCCAGGGTTCACATCCTAAAACAGCATTTTGTTAGGTAGACCCCGCGGTCCACCTATCCTTTTGGGGCTAGATAGACCCCGTGGTCCGCCTATCCACTTCCTTGATAATAACTGGAAAACATGCCAGTTGTCATGAATAGTGAAGAAAAATGTGAAAAAAAAAGATAACGAGGTAGACGATAATTTGTCAAAAAAATTGCAAGTGCAAGTGAAAATCATAAGATAATTTTGTTATTTTCTGGTGATCTTTTCACGGTTTATAAAATGTTCCAGTGGGCTTACTACTAGATCTATGTCTCTGAAGAACATTTTGCTTGATTTTATTAGCTTTTTTCATGTACTTGAAAGCATAGAATAAAATAGTTTCACACAAATGTATGCACAATACCTTAAAAAAGAAAGATAAGGTCATTGTTGTTGTTGTTTTTTTAACGGAATCCGTTTTACGTTGAAAAAAGCGCTAAAAACAAGTTTAAATTTTTTAAAGAATGCCCATAATATTAGGAATCCGAAATTACTACCTTGATCTAGTTTGCTGACTCTTTAATAACCATGAGCTGTTAAGAAAAAAAGAGAATGATATAGGATTTGTCTAAATATGACCATTAGTAAGATATTGCCCATTTTGTCCAATTATCCTTGCAGGTTTTAATCACCCTGTACTGCACCTCAATAAGCACAAAAAGAATATTTCTGTGACTTTGTATAAAGGTGTTTTGTAGTTGAGTTCTATGTAAAATTCTCAACAAAATAATGTACATTTGGACCGTACAACTGGGATAGACACTCATGCACACAATAACATTCACACATTACACATACACATACAAACACACTACTACATTTACTCTCTCTCTCTCTCTCTCTCACCACAACCACACACAAAACAAACACATACACACACACACACACACAACTCTTACACTTGGTCCACTTATTTAGAATCATCCTCTATTTTGAAATAATCCCCCGCACTAAATAAAAAGATCAGTAGAATCTCGACCTTCCGAATCCATGGTTAGTTCAAGAAATCTACCATATGATGTGGCCTAAATAAGGTACACACATACATAAACACACACACACACACACACACACACACACACACACACACATACACACACAAATACAAATACACTCAAACACTCACGCGCACACACACACAGACACACACACACACAGACACACACACACACACACACACACACACACACACACACACACACACACACAAAGACACAGTATTTCTGTTGACGTTTAATGTCTTAGCAACAGCAGAAACGCACAGAGCAAGCTGAAAGCTTAATTTACCTGATGTTGAGTTAAACCTACGACTTTTTTGGGTGACAATGATCAAATGTTAGAGACCTAGAAGTTTTTTTATTTTAAAAAAAATACACCTAAAGTACTTCATAAACAAAGAATATTTAAAAAATCCGCTACGTGGTCAAGAAAAACTGGCCAATTTTCTTCTTGTTTTCTTCTTTTTTTTTTGACGCTGGTGCTGCGAACATTACTTCGAAGCAACTCCAATAAAAGAGTACTCACATGGAAGATTCAAAATACTAAATCTACATTTTATGCCACAATTTTAAAGTTGTACTGGTACTTTTCTTTTGATTGCCAGTATTATATTCACATCTCA
>NW_004797417.1:1049478-1051214 GCF_000002075.1 Aplysia californica
AAGAGGGGGGGGAGGGGGGAGAGACTGAAAGACTGAGGGAGAGAAGGAGAGAGAGAGAGTTTGTGTAAGCGTGTGAGACAGACAGACAGACAGACTGACAGACAGACAGACAGGCAGACAGACAGAGTGGGGGAGGGGGAGAGAGAGTGGGGAGGGGGCAGCATTTATTGATTGCATTAAATATTAAAAGCGAGGCAGAAGGGGGAACGGGTGCGAGGTAGAGACAGATTGAATCTTGTCCTTGCGTTAGAGTCCAAAGGAAGGCCTTGAAATATTCATATCTTATACCAGACTCTGACAGTGCCCAAATAAGGCAGTTAGATAATCGTTACCTCAATTACGAAGTTCTGTTGGACAATTTTGACCGTTTTTAGTTACTAAGACCATGAGGTGAGAAACCAAATCTTTCATCTGCTCTATTAAAATCCTATGATCATTCGGAGGAATTGTCAAGATTTTCAGAGAATTGCAATTGAAAAGGCTTCACATAATGTGAAATTCAATACTTTTGACGTGATTTTTTTAACTAGGTACTGAGAGGACAGAACTGATTAATTCAAAGGTAGCGTAATATCTGAGTCTACTGCGTAAAACGCTGGATTTATTGAAGCATGATATTAAATACCTAAAGCCACCAACACAAAGCAAGGGTTTTATGTGTAACGCTGCATAAATCAATGACACATCGCATAATAACAAGGTATATAAATGCTATTTTGTTCGTTTCTGAGGCTGCTAGACCTTACTGTGCACATTTACAGTACTTGAAAGCTTCCCAAGGGGTTGACTCAGTTTATGTCAGAACGTTTTCTTTTACAGCCTGCAACTGTCCCGTGCATTATTGCTAGTTTTTGCCGGTTTATGGGGTAAAACTGGGGTTTCAGTCACATCTGCAAAGTTATGTTTGTAAAGAAGATTATTTTTATCTATCTATCTAACTATCTATCTATCTATCTATCTATCTATCTATCCATCTGTCTGTCTATCTGTCTTTCTGTCTATCTAGCTATCAACCATCTAGCTATTCACCATTTTCTCTATCTATCTAGCTATCTAGCTATAGAATATCAATCTATCGTTTCGTCTAAAAAAAGACAGTAAGCAAATAATTATTTACGAAGCAGATATTTTTTCTTCACAAAAAGAAAAGTAAATGACCCAGGACAAAGCAACAACAGTGCAATGTGGGATTTCTCACGAGAGCCGTTGACAAATTCGTGCTCATGGCTTCCAGCTTACCAGGGAAGAACTATTGTAGCATGTTTTTTGTGGGTTTTTTTTTACCAAAACACATCATACTTTGACTTAGTGAACACGCTTTTTTCTGTTTTAATAACAGTTGAACGGCACTTGCAACACAGTAAGGTCATAAAAGTGCCGAAGATAGGAGGTGTTACAAGAGGGCTACAAAGGAACCATTTGTGATAGTGCAGCTACTTTACAAACTAATCAGAGGATAATAAATTGACCCAATTGCAGTACTGTCAAATCACGAACACAAAGAACTTACATAATCCACTTTTGAGACTCGCCAAAGTCGTTTCAGCTCTCCGAACTGCAGGAATAGACCTTTCAAGGACACAATGATAATTGCAGCCAGAATGCTCTGGGAACCAAAAAATCGGGAGTTAGAGTATTTAGTGGTTGATAACCTCAAAGTACTGTACACAGGTTTTTGGGGTTTGTTTGTTTTTGCTTTTTGTTTGTTTTTAGTTTGTTTGTGGGGGTGTTGTTTG
>NW_004797417.1:1051725-1083537 GCF_000002075.1 Aplysia californica
TTCGAGAAATCTTGACATGATGTGAAACTTAAAATCTTTTACGTCAAATTTTTCAAAACAAGGTACTGAGCAGATAGAACTTTTTACAGTAAGTCTAAGGTAGCGACTTGTCCAACTCTGTACTTCGCTACCCCAGACTTATAAAGTTCTATCTGCTCAGTACCGTACCTAGTTTTACGAAGCTCCATTTTCCAAAATTTTCAACAAAATGTCAAGCTTTTAAAATTTAAAATACAATTATTTGAATAGCTTGACATCGACTCCGAATAATCTAACAATTTTGATAGAGCAGACTGAATATGTGGTTTCTGACCTCACGGTCTTAGTGGCCCAAAATGGCCTAAAATGTCAGATACAACTTTGTAATTCTAATGTAGTCCATAACAAAGAGTAAGCTTAAGAAGAAGTCGCATTTTCGCTGTTTAAAAAAATGAAGATACGACAAGCAAGCACTGCGGTCTTTACATAGCCAGCACGAACGATAATTACCACATTGATCAGAATATGTCAGCACTTTTTTTCTGACGGGGAGACAACTGGCATTTCTCTAATTCTTAGCTTATTTCTTGGTTATCTCCCTTCCCGGATGACGCCGCGTTTGCTTCTCTTTCTCTTTCTCTTTCTCTCTCGCTCTCTCTCTCTCTCTCTCTCTCTCTCTCTCTCTCTTTTTTTTTTCTCTCTCTCCTAAATTCCTAAATGAATGAAAGAAATAAAAGTTATATTATATGGTCGTGTTATTTGCTTTTCTGTGCACTGGAATTCAAACTACATTTTTTTTTCTTCAGGAAGTGGGAACTCTTGCAGATTTCAAATGGTAATCATCGTTTTGGCATTCTCATAATGCATTTAGCTGTTGATCTATTGCAGTCATAGAATAATATGACAATGAAACATTTTCATTGTCAGAAGTTTTTACCCACGCTGCTGAATTAAATCTGAATTTGTTGTGCCTGTAGCTGTTGGGTTATTGTTGTTAGTGTTGTTGTTCATGGTGTTGTGTTATATTATTTGCTGTTCTTGTTACTGATGTTACTGTTACTGGGTTTTTTGTTCTTCGTGTGGGTGCGGCAATTATGTTTGCTGTTGTTATTCTTGTTGTTGTAGTTGTTGTTGTTGTTGTTGTTGTTGATGATGATGATATTGGCAGTGGTTTTGATTTATATTTCATCCGACAATATTTTTTGGTACGTATTAGTCTATAACATAATTACCTGTCTATCCGTATATCTATCTATCTATTGATACATCCATATCAACCCATATTACCAGATGCGTATAATCATTCACAGCAGTTGTGAACGAGCGACACTTACATTTGGCAAAGACTCGAAAAGCGGCCCCAGGGCCAGGAGCACGATTACCACAAGCACACTGGAGACGAGACTGACGATCTGAGGAAACATTGGCGTTAGTCTGTCCACGTGGATTTAAGCAAAACAAAATTATGAAATTATGCAAACTGAGCCCAAAAATGTGAAATTATGCAAGCCGGATGCATACAACCCTGGGGACAGGTTAGTTAGCGGTGTACACGAGGCAGAAAGACAATGTTGAAGATGACATTGGTGGATATGGTGTTAAGCTCCCATCGACTCAATTTAGATCATGGTAGGTAGGAGGTAGGCTGTTTCAGTCTTGCGGTCGGGAACAAACCAACCTGAGGCTGAGTGGGACACAATAAGCATTCATTGTGATGAGTCCTGTCAGCTTGGTCCACTAGGTATACATTTCATAATTTGAGCTTTTGGTACCATTGAAAAACGGACAAACTTTGCTTTCCTTAACATCAAATTCAAATGGTGTTTATGGAAACGAATAACAGTTCAAACTTGGAATGCTCCACTGCTGTCTAAGATAAAATATTGAGATGTAATTGCAATCAAAGATTTGAGTAATGTCCTTGTTGCAACATTAACATATTTTAATTGGTAGAAATACAGTTAAAAGCATACTTTCAAGATCGTTGTACTGATTCTCAGACAGATAAATCCTTTAAAAGACTTTGGAAAAGCAAAATAATTGTTATTTTTAGACACAACAAGTGTTTAAGGCAATTTCTGCACTTTAACATAATGTACCTTGTGGACTGAAAAGACATCTTCATTCGGGAAACGAACTCACATAGTCTGTGCACAGAACAAGGATGAGCCTAATAACCATACACACCACAGAAACCAGTGGAGAGCGTGATGTTGTTGTATGTTATGATTGCTGTTCTGCGTAAGCAACATAATACTTGTCATGCACAGTGAAGTTGATTTGACAGTTATCGCATCACAAGTGAGGACGCAGGGACAGAGAATTAAATTAATTTCTGACCACAGATGAGGAAAACAATTCCACATCACAGTCAGATTTATGCCTCGATTGGACTTCCGCTAATCAGACCAGATTTTAATGTGAAACTAACCATGCACAGAAGCCAGCCCAAATCATCATATGATAAAACAGTCTTTAAATATAGTGTGTTTCTTAAAGCCGGATCGGATCTCCATTGTTAATTTCTGCTCCGCCAGGACTGAGCCAAGATGGGAACATGTCCCAAAAACCTCCACGATACTTTCCATCTGACTTTAACGACTTATTCCTTGAAACAAGACACTGCCTTACTATCACCTTCTGCTACCAAGTTGGCAGGGTATAATACATTTATCTGATTTGCACGATATAACATTCTTTTTCGATTATAATTATTGTCACACAATAACATTGTGTCATATTTCTCTCTATTTTCCAGACGACCTACATGTTCAAAAAGTTAAAAATCCTCCCTGTTTTGATTTTTGTTTTACGCTTGTATCAGCATTAGAATTCAAAACTTCCTTGTCTGAACTATTATCATCTGCCTTGTTTACAGCCACAGCATGAGATAAGAAACGTTCAGAAGCCACATCGTTCTCACAAAGACATGCGCGAGTCTTTGGAGTGTGTATAAAAAGGCAGTGTCTTTCAAGTCCACGGTAATGCGTTTAGTGTAACAAGGTTCCTTCTATCCCAGCAACTCCTGTCGGGCTGTATTTTATTCATTGGTGAGTCCTGAACCCTAGAAAGAATTTCCCAAACCTCGACAAAGAACCTTGCAGCATTTTTAAAGACAGAATGAAGAGTTTTCACCGACACACGTTCATTTATTCAGAATATACGTACAGAACTAATTTAGGAATGATTAGACTGTTGTAAAAGATCGACGCATGGATCTGGCAGTGAACCGCTAAATCCTGTATTTCCATAATGAGCAATGAAAATGGAACATTATATATGTCACGACCCGATGGAATCAGGCGCTCGTCATTTTTGGCCATATGGAGTTATTGGTATCATCTTAACCTTGTCTTGCTTTTGATGAAAAATTGCCTACTTCGCTTAAATAGAAGTCGAGATATTTGCCACTGAAGGAGGTGGGGGTCGCCTGATGTCAGAGTTAAAATTAGCGAGAAAATGCACGCCAGAGTTTGGTGACTTACGAAGCTTGAATGTCCTAGGAAACTAAACGTTTACATTTTTTTCTTTTTTTATTCTTTTAAAAAATGTGACCTTTCGTCAACGTTTATCAGTAAACTCCACACAGAAATAGGTTTAAAATGGACGTGAAAGATATTTAACAAACAAAACAAAAAATTCGATATAAATTCCCCAACTGACGGGAAAATGTCGGTCTCTTCAATTGTATTATTTTGACGAGCGCCTGATTTCACCACGATGCCACACGTATTATTGAGCAGTCTCATTGAAAGGCACTATGGGCATGCCTCAGAGTAATGCTGTATTTGCAGACTAACAGACAACTCAGGAAATAGTGAATAACGTAAAGAACGAATGAAAAAAGAGGGGGGGGTGAGACAGAGACACCGCGAAGGCGAGAGAGAGAGAGAGAGAGAGAGAGAGAGAGAGAGAGAGAGAGAGAGAGAGAGAAGGGGGGATTGAGAGAGAAAGAGAGAGAGAGAGAGAGATTGAGAGAGAGTGAGAGAAAGAGAGAGAGAGCATGAGACAGGGAGAGAGAAAGAGTGTGTGGGAGACGGAGACGGAAGGGAGCCAGTGGCAGGGAGAGGAGAAAGACAGGGAAAGAGACAGGAAAAAAGATATGGAGAGAACAAGAACAAGAACAACGAGAAGAACAAGAATAAGGACTAGAAGAACAAGGCAAGAACAAGAAACCCTTTCTCTCCCCTTATCTCACACTATTTTTCCTCACCTGTGTCTTCCCGCCCACTCCGTCTTGCACCATGCTCCTGGAGAGAGATGCGGAGCTACAGAAAGATGAGCACATCGACCCCAGGATGTTACTGAGGCCATGAGCCACGAGTTCCTGTGGAGGTATGGGTATATCAGGTGAGATGGGGACTAAGAGAAGCGGGGCCTATTTGTTTTTAAGAATATTTTGCGTCTCCTTGGATACAATTAATATAATTTAGGAGGCGGGCTGCTTCGACCTACAAGTGTTGAAATGTTGTTGTACTTACTAATTTACTTACTTACACCATCACGGTCATTGTTTATCTGATCTGAATAAGACCACCAACATGGCACATGAAAAAGGGACAAGAGACAAACATGTGGCCTTGGACACAATTTTAAGATCATTTTGGAGGCAGACTGCTTCGAATTTGCTAGTCTGGACTGAGACAAAATTATAGCACAAAGACGGAACAATTGAATGAAATAATCTCCCGTCTCAGAAAGCAAACTCACGTCTTCAGAATGCAAAGACAAAGCGCTTTATTACTATTACAACAGCAGACGCCAGTGAGAAATGGGGTAATTGATTTGGTCACACATTTTGAATAAAAACTATTTTATGCCTTTATCGACATTATTTACATTATTTACCATCTTGCCTGGTTTGCTCATGTCTGAAAGCTAATCGAATTCAAGCTTGCCACGTCCATGGCAAAGAGACAAACCATTACATTGGAGAATCAGATGCCCACAATTGTGGGGTGATGGTGAGCAACATGAGATCATGTGAGGCGAGATAAAAGAATATTGGATTAAAGAAGGCAACTGAGAAAAGGGAGTAGGTAGGGTAAGATTGTGACATGAAAACATAGAAAAAACAAAACAAAAGCAAAACAAAAAGATGAGACGAGGAATGATTGGAAAAGATTAGGTGGGATTTAAATTAAAGTTAAAGATGAGATTTTGGGAAGGTTGACCTAGACAAAAATATATAAAAATTGCAAGATATGGGTTGAACTCGAGAAAATAACATAAGGGATGAGACGATTAGAACATTGATTTAAAAAGCGGCATGTTTTGAGAATATAAGAGATGACGTTGCATGGGGTTAGAAGAAATTAGATTATATGAGAGAAGAAGAGACAGTTATGTTATTTGTAATATTAGGAAATATAAGAATAGACGAGACTTGCAGAAATGAGATTAGCTTAGTTTGTGTAAAAATGAATTCTGGTCATGAGATATGACCTGAGATAAATTCAGGGAGAGAGAGTGAGAGAAAGAGAGAGAGGGAGAAATAGAGACATACCAAGAGAGAGAGAGAGAGAGAGAGAGAGAGAGAGAGAGAGAGAGAGAGAGAGAGGGGGGGGGAAGAGAGGGAGAGGGGAGGGAGAGATAGAGAGAGAAAGAGAGAGAGAGAGAAAGAGATAGAGAGAGAGAGAGAGAGAGAGAGAGAGAGAGAGAAAGAGAGAATTGTGGAGGCGTGAAGCAGCACAAGAATGAACACATGGAGTTCAGGGATATCACTGATGTCAAAAGCCGAGCGTTCCTAGGAATAGGTTGTATTGTAATAATCGTGTCACCTGAGATTATGTTAGATAGAATGGGAGGAGGTAAGGGAAGGCGAGGTGTGGTAGGGTGAGATTGGAGAAAATTGGATAGGACAGCCGAAAAGAAAATAAAAGAAGATAACATTAGTTTTAAAACCTATAAGAAATGCTTGGCAATGATATAACAGATAAGGCTCGGAGGCTGAACTATATAGGACGACATGATGTTTCTGATACCATGAATTACTAACTCTTGTATTAAGAATTAAAGAATACTTCCACGTTGAGACGTTTCACTTTATATTAAACTGCTACAATTATTAATATTATTATTATGACTATTATGACTATTATTATGATTATTATTATCATTATTATTATTATTATTATTATTATTATTATTATTATTATTATTATTATTGTTATTGTTGTTGTTGTTGTTCATTATTCCTATCTGTGTAGTTTATCTATTGTTTCAACAAGTTCAACATTAGACTCGTGCTTTAAGTAAAGCGAGGAACAGTTTTCAGGAAAAGCAATTACAACGTCATTACACTAGAAATCTCGAACAGTCTATCGTGCACGAGAATGGCCAACATACATGCGAAGATGAAGGAGGATGTTTTTAGATTTCACAACAGCTACATCGTACCCAGTTTCTGTCAGTACCGTAACTCTTTTTTTGTTACACTCTCTCTCTCTTTCTCTCTCTCTGCCTCTCTCTCTCTCTCTCTCTCTCTCTCTCACACACACACACACACACACACACACAAACACACACACACACACACACACACTTTCCTTTCTCTTACTCTCTTTCTCAATCAGTCTATCTCTCTCTCTCTCTCTCTGTCTCACTTACTTACTCACTCTTTCTCTCAGTCTGTCCCACCTACCTGATTCGGATCCACGACGTAATTATGTTTGTCAGCCAGAATCTTCGCCACGGCAAACGAGATGGCGAACCCAGTGAAACAGATGGCGAAGGATTCTCCAATCACATCCGGCATATACTTCATAAACGACAGGCTGGCTGTCGGAAACCTGAGAACAATATGAGACGATAGTGATCATTATTAAGCATTCTAAATCTATGATATTAGAGAAGCTGACAGTGAAATGAAGTAAGCGTCCTACTCTTCTCCTCCCTCACCCCAACCAACATCCTTCTCATGTTCAACTGACGGGATTTACGTTGATGGGTTATTATTTTTTTCTGTGCTGAATAGACGAAGTACATATTAACATTATTATGTATTTTTAACTTTGTTGTGTTCCCAGACTGATCATGATTAGACTTTAAACTAAGTGTCTAGATGTCTCCGTTGTATTTTTTTATATTTATTACTTCCGTTGTCTTTTTCATATTTATTACTTTGCTTGCTCGTTTGTATAAGTAAAGAGAACCACATAGATACAATGATGGTCAGTTATAACTAGTTAAAAGTAAGACACACAGAAGCAGCAGAGGGAAAGTAAAGAAGATTGACCTACCAGTGGCGTCCTCGAATCACCCGCTTATTACTTTGCTTTTAAAAGTGAGTTAGGTGGGGCCGCAATGGTTTGGGAGGGGATGATATTATATTTGTTTTCTAAAACATTATTGGGTCGTGAGGGAGGGAATATGTGCTAAAGTTTGGTGTAAGAGACACTATTGGTCATTAACCGTTAATCAGTTGGACACTAGACGTTGAGGGAAGTGAGAGAGGAAAGGTGGGGGGAGGGGGGGAGAGATATCGAGAATCTAGCGTGGGCTTGCAGTGCAGGGGTCTTTGAAAGCTTTTTTGAAACTAAGTTGTGGACAGTTTTTATTTATAGACTGCACTAAACATTAAGATATTGGAGGAAGCTAAACCGAGATTTATTCTCACACGTTAGAATCCCAACTCCAACAGGGGCAGAATGCTAGAAAATTAATTGATTATGGGACTCGTTTTTAGATAACGTGAAGTGACACATTGCTAGGCTGTGTATATCATTCACATTATTTACATGTAATTAGACATTCAGCTAGTCCCATAAAAATTGAAAAATATTGCCTTTAGTATGGAATAGGTATAAAATTACTGAACAGGTGTCATCTAAGGTCGGTATATTTCTCTTTGCTCATTCTCTTAAAGGTGTTCTTTCACTTGTATCGTTTTACTCAAAGCTCCGTGTGTTTGACCTTTCTTTATTTTAATTTTTATCTCTTTTTCCTTTTATCATAGGTCTACATTATTGCTAAGAAAGGATTCTTCTATCAATATTGTCAGTTCATCCATATGTCTCGTTTATGACACAATATGAATGAGAAACATTTATAAACGCCGAAGCAAAAAAAGAGGCAGTGCCAGTAGGAATATATGAATGAGGATGAGGGTGCATTTATGATAAACATTTTGGTTGCAGTTGTTCTCCTAAAATGGTTGTTGCATTGTCAGTAATGATTGTTTGTGTTCACTAGTCCAAACAATTTTATTTCGATTTTTGGATAGCAGACTATTTTGGTCTTGTCTCTTAGACAGAGAACCAGCGAAGTAGGAAAATGGAGATTTTAAAAAAGAATTATCTTGCTCAATTATTCAGAAAATCGAACCTTCTTTTGAAAACAAAAAGTCCCACAGTCAAACACCAGAAGTAGACTAAATAGCTTAGAACATAGAAAAAGTAATAAACAAAAAGTATATGAGCTCAAAACAGATTCATGCGAAATTGTGATCAATGAAACGATGGTTGCGAGAAGAGGAAGACGAAAAACAATTATTAGAATCACAGCTCCACCAGGGACAAAATACAAGACAACTGATTATGGAAACCTTAATTAGTTAACGTGAAGTGACAGACTGATAGTTTGTATATATCCTTTTATTAGAAATTCAGCTAAAAACAACACGATATCCCGGATGCACTGTTAGCTTCACAACAGTGTGATTGGCTCGGTTTTGATTTCCCAATAGGGCCAATGACAATCGTGACTTTGTTTTTTTAGAAATGCCTCCGAGGCTACCCCCCTCCCCCCACCCCCATTTAGTTGTTTTATTACTGGAAATGCTGTCTCTATATAATAGTTTTCTTTATTTTGTGTGTTACAAGAAAAATATTTATCTCGCTATGACTTGTACCTCAAACGTCAGGGTGCAGGCCAAATTTGTAACCAACGTCACCGTTCGAGCTACAAGCGTTCCAAAAACAGCAACAGCAACAACAACAACAGCAACAATAGAATAATATGCACCATTTTCCCGTATAGGATATATTGTCGCTTAACAGCAACACCATTACCACCTTTCTGGAAAACGAAGCGGGAACGATTTCAAAAACAGATATCGAAAAACGTCTCATTATGGCCTTTCCTTGATTACTTTCCAAACAATTTCACTGGAACCAAATGATGTGTTCTGTTAAATAATAATAGGGACAGCCCAAATTTCTTTACCATAATATCATGAACACGTAATATTCCTGGGTCCGTTCCTCAAAAGAGAGCACAAAAAAGAAAGGCGTTCAGCTGTAATGATTAAGCTCTTGTCTCTTTCTGCACGCAACAGAAGTGAGATCGATTCCCCAGTCTGGGAAACATTGCCTCTCTGTCTTCCTGATAAGACACATCTTACACAGCACTGGCTGGCCCTGACATGTGGGATCGAAGCATATGAGCCAACGACATAATAATCTATATTGTGCATAGAGAAACATATTATCTCGTTCGCAATTCAAGAAACAGTTTTTGACCGCTACCATTAACTCTTTAAATCAGATTGTTCCCCGTCAAACGCTGGGAGGGTCCAGTACTAGTGACAACTGTTTCGTTTCATTTAGTGCTAATTTTTGCTTGTTTTTCAAACTATTCCCGAACAAAGCTTTCTTCTTCTTCTTCTTTTTCTTTTTCTTTTTCTCTTGTTCTTCTTCTTCTTCTTCTTCTTCTTCTTCTTCTTCTTCTTCTTCTTCTTCTTCTATCCCGTGGTTGGGCAACCGTTAGGGCACCACTGCATCTGAAAACCAGCTCTCGCCACCTATTTTTGTCCTCTGCTTTCCGCAGATTGTCACCCATCGTCTTTCCTGTCCTCTCTGTAATGTTGTCCTCTCATCTCCTTCTCTGCCTTCCTCTCTTTCTCTTTCCCTGTACGGTTCCTTGCAGGATTGTTTTGGCAAGTCCTGTGGATCTTGTGACATGCTCATACCATTTTAATTTTCGTCTCTTCACTGTGGTCAGTAGATTTTTAGTAATGACTAAAAATTTGTTTCCGCCATTTTGAAGTTGGAGGCAAGCTTTTGGGGTTATAATGAGACATAGTGCACCAGGTTTAGGTAACTTTTAAAAAGTCCGGGAAATAGAGGAAAAAACTCAGGGTTTAAAGAGTTAAAAGACATGTCCAAACTAATGAAATATTTAGATGTACTGAAAAGTATCAAGAGGGGCTTACAGTTGTCTTTCTATGGCAGTGATAGACATTGTTCCACCTCTACATACAATCATGGTTACGTTGTGCTGCGAAACGGTACAAACAAATGTGCGAAAATGCAAAAGTTTAACGCTCCTTGCACGCAACATTTTATGTTCAGAAATTCTACGATCTGACACAAGGATGTTTCCCAACACAACTAGTAAAAATAGTTAATATAAATAGTCTAACCTGAAGGCTTTACGCCATGATCGTTCCCTCCATTGACAAGTTTATTAAATACAATGATTTCTCTCAATCCAGATACATCCTTAGCTGATTTTGTATGTCATGAAGACCCGAGAAGAGCCTTACCCCTTTGGAATGTGACCTATGACCTCCACGTCGAACTCTCTGTGCAGCTGGTAGTGAGATGACAGCACGGTGCCCCCAATTATCTGTGGAAGGGAGATACCATCGCTAAACTAGAATAAAATACTTCAACGCTCCTTAGAAACGATTACATATTCATACAACCACAATCATTTCAATATACTACAAAGTGCCAGGAAATTACCTCTACCGCACATCGGAGTGACCCTTTATATTGATTTAAATTTGTTTAAAAGAGACCGCTGAAACAAGCGAATTTGAAGACAACACCCACTTGTTTGTAAGATATGTCCATAAAATAATCAGAATTTGCTGCGCCCCCTTTCGATGAAGGGAATGATCGGTGCATCGGTGCTTCAACATCAATTGAAAGCCAAAGGGCATAAGTGTTTGCGTGGCTACGTGCCTTTGTGTGTGTGTATGTGTATGTATGTGTGTGAGTGTGTGTATGTATGTGCGAGCGTGTGTGTTGCTGAATGTATGTGCGTGTGCGTATGCGTGTGTGTTCGTGTGTGTGATTGTATGTAAGTGTGTGTATGTATCTGACCAAGTATGTGTATTTGGTTGTGTGGGTGTGTGTGTATGTATGTGTGTTCTTGTGTGTGGTTGTGTGTGTGTGTGTGTGTTCTTGTGTGTGGTTGTGTGTGTGTGTGTGTGTGTGTGTGTGTGTGTGTGTGTGTGTGCGTGTGCATGTTAGTGTGAGGCTATAAAGAATCTGTGTAATGGTGTTTGGACTTACCACCATAAGCTCGCCAGGGACAGGTATTCCTTTCATCTTTTCTTTGAAGGTTTTGTTGTTGTTAATTCCTTCTCTGATGGCCACAAGAACCATGATAGCCACGATGGTTGCCGTCATGGTAACGATGTTGGCTTGGTTTAAATTTGAGAAGAAATCTTTGTATGACTGGGAACAGACCATAACGATCAATATCATGCTTGTGAAAATAACTGTGCTATCAAATCAGATACTGAAGCACAAAACAAACTATTTGATATTGAATCACATATTAACCACAGAATGGCTCATCTCTCTCCCTTCCAACTAAAATTTGATTATGTGTGTTCGTGGTAATGGATAAAACCATTAAAAACAAGAAGGAGTTTCAGTTTCAGATCATAAAATTATGGTCGAATGATAAGGGTTGCGTCGTTGTGAAAGCAGGGGCTCGTCAAGATAATGACATCGAAGAAATTGACATTTTTTCGCTCATCTGGCATTTTCATCGATTTTTTTGTTGTTGTTGTTGTTTTGTTTTTGTTTTTTTAGGGGGGGGGACAACGTTTACGTCCATCTCTCTGTGGATTTTTACAGAAAAAAAATTAATCAAAGGCAAAAAAGGACATTCCAGCTTTGGAAGTCCCCAAACTTCGGCGGCCATTTCTTGGCAAATTTTGATATCTCGATTTCTAATCAAGACAGATGTGTTTGGTTTTTCTTTCTTCATAAAAAAAAGATAAATTATAGACAAGCTTTGAGACGATATTAAAAACTCAATAAGGCCAGAAACTGACGAGGATATGATTCAATCGTGTCGTGACACAAAATATACATAAACAATTGTACTCGACCGGATGTCGTCTCCGCCTTATTTAATTCTTCTCTTCTTTAAAACAACCTTTGAGACTAATACACAAAAGTAGACAGATTTTACTGTATAGAAATGTCCTGACAATTTATCCACATATTATACACGACACCCCTCCACCCCCAAACCTTAATTTTTAAGAATTAATAAATAAGTCTACCAGCGGTATGCTCGCTCTTTGCGTCTTAGAGAGAGAGAGAGAGAAGAGAGAGAGAGAGGAGAGAGAGAGAGAGAGAGAGAGAGAGGGGGGGGGAGAGAGAGAGAGAGAAAGCCGGAGAGACAGACAGACAGACAGACAGACAGACAGACAGACAGACAGACAGACAGACAGACAGATAGACAGACAGACAGACAGACAGACTGACAGAGACAGAGACAGAGACAGAGACAGAAACAAAGACAGAGACAGGCAGATACAAACAAACAGACAGACAGAAAGACAGACAGACAGACATAGATAAACAGACAGACAGACAGACAGACAGACAGACAGACAGACAGACAGACGGACAGACGGACAGGCAGACCGAAGGCCAGCATGGCAACCCGGGACAACAACAAAAGTTCGTCACAGAGATGCAGATTCGCTAAGAACGCTTATTACTATAGCGTCTTATCGAGAGGTGTGGCGTCTTACTTGCCATAACAGGTTGCGAGTTAAAATTCGTTTTACTTTAGATAATGCATTGCGTCTCTAGGAAAGGTACCTCTCGGAGATATGTTTTTATTAATGTACTCAGAAGTAAAAAGGTTCTTGACAATCGACAGAAATGGAATATTATTAATTATAACCGTAAACGCCTAACATGCTGCAAAACTGTATTTCCTTCAGGAACCGAAATGGAAATGGGGAATGAGAAATGAACATGCTGGCCAATGTAATTATTGGTCAAGTATTTTTTATGCAGATAATTTAGGAGGCTGGTTTCGACCCTGCCTGACAGGTCCAATCAGGGCTGGGAGAGATACTGCGTCACACCTGAAAGACCGAAAAACTCGATAAAAATTCTCAAACGGGTATTGAGCTCGAGTCTTTTTTTTAATGAAACAGCAAACCCCTACACCACAGACGCCTGTATGTTGAGTGAGCCTCCTGGGGGCATACACGGCTGTACATCAACATTAAAACTTTTAAAACTCTATTGCGGCAAGGCAATGCTTCGCTTTTCATAAAATTTATTTTAAATCTAATATCGCTTTTTCTTTGGGAGGAGAGGTTGTAGGTAGGTGTTTTATACACTGTTCATGGCCATTTGCCCACATCACATAAAACGCTCACATTTGACAGAAAAGACGTTTGTGAAAACAGCAACAATTATAATACTTGTATCTATTAATAACATCTGAAAATAGGTCTAATGCTGTTCTGTCACTTACAAATATTAGCTTGAGAGGTCCGCTGAATCGTTTGACCTTGACACCGAAGGCCGACTTGACCTGACTGGAGAAGACGTGTATGGCAGCGCCTGTGGTGAAGCCGCTGATCAGGGGATCCGACAGAAAGGTCGTGAGGAATCCCAGTCTCATAGTGCCGAGGAACACCTGGTCACAATAAAAATAGTGCACACTTACGTAAATTTGTCGGCTCTGCAAAATCGGACCAGGCCAGAGTCAGGCTGAAAAGTGAAATGGTATAAGTTTAACGCCCCTGTCCTCATTTTTAGATTAGTTGAGTGGCAGGTCCTCCGAATTTTAACGTTCACCTCCGAAAGGACCGAACCAAATAGAAAATTCGTGTAAAGTGACTTTCCCAAGGATACAAAGTCGGACCGAGCTAAGGCTCGAACCCCTGAACCAGCAACCTCGTGATTACGAGATCGGTGGCCTAACCACTAGGCTACCGACGTTACAATGAGGCAGACTGGCAATGGACGCCAATAAAAAGAAAACAGACTGGAGTAAATTATGGCCTCTTTTTTGGTTACAAGAACAACTATTTCACAGCGGCTTCTGTGAAAACGCACTTTTGATCCTGTACGGCGGTTCTTTTGTTTAAAACCCAGACAACTTTAAGTGATTTAAGAGTCCCATGGGTGTCCCTGCCTCGATTACGAAGATAAAAAACTCCTTCCAAATATTGCTGGAAATGTTATCCAGAGAGTATTCCCTCATAAGTTGCACTAACAATGATCCGGTAAAACAGATTTTGATTTCAGTCGATTAAGTTGGGTTACGTTGAACGCAACTATAAATGTCGGTGGTCTAATCAGTTTACTGGGCGTTTGTTGTGCATACCTTTCAAAATCACAAGAGATACATCGTCGGCATCACATTATCATGACAAATTATTTATTGCAAATCTTCGTACAGCGTAATTACTGTACGTTTCGTTCACAATACTAGTCGGCCCCTCGTATCACAACTTGTACCTTGCAGAAATCCTTTATGTGGTCAAAATTTAGTCTCATATACACAGGATGCAAAGATGTTTAATGTGCCATGCCTACCAAAGTTAACTATTCACAAAGTATTTTATTCCCTGGTTCTGACGTGATTTTTCTCCGGAGTTCTAAAAGGCTTAATATAGAGTGCATCTATAGTGCGGTCAAAAATTCATGGCGCAACTTATTGTCAAATATTTCCTAAACTATCGAACATAGACTGTCCAGCTTTTGCACAATGACTTGTATTAATTTGGCCAGATCAACGTTTTGGTAAACACCTGTTAGCTGTATTGTAGAATATTTCTAAATGATATAAATTGAAAATCTAAGCGAGAATATCATTGCTTCTAAACGCAAGTCCGTCATTGTTTGGGAGGGGGGGTTTTCATTCATGACATTACGCATATTAAACGAGTGTTTTGAGGACAAAGAAGTATTCACTATAAAAATAATCTATTGTAAAAAGATTTGCCACTAAAAGGTGTCATTAGTGAGCGGTGACGTAGGCCATAATGCGTATGCAAAATATGTGTGAGAAGCGGGAAGTGCTGAAAACAATCACATTTTCCGCGTGAGGGAGATTTATAGTATTTCATATAAATTTACGGGAAAAAAAGTTAGTTGTTTTTTCGAGCCTCCATGGTTGTGGGAAAATATTATTATGTTAAGGCAAATTGACACAAACTGCTGTGGAAAGTATCGGGAACATTGCTAAAGACCCGTTAAAAAGACATTTGAGGATAAGTTGCACCACGAATGTTTTACCTCACTATAATATTAAACTCTTCTTCGCAAAAGAGTTTAGGGATTTTTGCACCTCGAAAGAGATCACGGTTTATAAGTATGCATTAACTGTGAATGTACCAGGAAGCGCAAGACCTGCTTTAAAAAGATATGAAACATCACAGAAAAACCAGTCTACCTTGTCAGATACCAAAGTATAAACATATCATCTAGAATATAACGCAAATAACAGTGTTCAACTTCGTGGATTACTGTCATAATATGTCTAAAAAGCAGTCAAATATTTTCCGATCATCTCACCCTAGCGAGCTATCTGTTTTCCTGGTGTGTATCCTCTCTGGGGAATCTTGGCAATGAACCCAAGTTAACAATGAATAATATATGGCATTTGTGGAGCACAAATTTCCGGTCAACGGCAAGCTCTAAGCCCTTTATAATCCATAATGCAATACTGACAATCAGTGGGATTAGGGTATCACATGAGGTAACTCGAGCCAGCAAAGGGGACGAAACGTTCTATTGTGTGGGTGTAAAAAGTCAGTGCAGCAAGGTTAACTATCCCTCTAACGAAACGTACTCTCACGTGCCAACCAGAAATAAAGAGTTGAATATAACTCGAGGGTGCAAAAAGGGAAAGAGGTGGAAAGAGGTGGGGTAGGGTGGGGCTGGAGATGGGGAGGGGTAGGGTGGGGCTGGAGATGGGGAGGGGTAGGGTGGGGCTGGAGATGGGGAGGGGTATGGATTAAACCGTGACTCAGTTCCTCTCAGTCGAGATGCCTGATTGGATCCCTCGGGTGGAAGTTTGCATGTAAAGAGAAAAGTGTTATTCGAGGAAAAGCCGGGTTGAAATTTTACCCTTGGGTAGACATCAAAGTTGGAGAGGGTAACATGACGGAATCGGAATACTTTCTTTCATTGATTTGTAGTTTGGATGTTTGTGTTTGTTTGCTTGTTATTTGTGTATTTTTTTGTTTTTATTTGTTTGTTTTGTATTGGGGTGGGGTGGGAGTTTTTTGGTTTTTTTAGCTGGAGGGGGTGGAATGGACATGAAGGAAAAACAGTTTGACAGTGGTAATGGCTGTCTTTTCTTTCCCTCTATTTTTTTTCAAATAAAATTTGCAATGCAGCTTTTAATTGCGTCAGTAGTAGCAGTAGTAGTAGTAGTAGCAGCAGCAGCAGCAGCAGCAGCAGCAGCAGCAGCAGCAGCAGCAGAAACAGCAGCAGCAGCAGCAGCAGCAGCAGCAGCAGCAGCAGCAGCAGCAGCAGCAGCGGCAGTATATTATTATTATTATTATTATTATTATTATTATTATTATTATTATTATTATTATTATTATTATTATAGGCTTTTTAAGTTCCAACGAAATACAATATTATTATGTTTTTCATCGTGCAATAGTCTTTCAGTGGTAACCTACCTGCAGCAGTCCCACAGCAAAAGTTACAGCCATTGCATAACCAACTTTTATGGCCTCCAGTTCTGAGATATGTTGGCGCCGAAATATCTGGTCCCAGGCCGTGAGGTTCTGTTCCCCGACAGCTGCTGGAGGAGGGAGGGTGGTGGTGACGCCCCCTATGGAGTGAGTGATATTTTGCCCCGCCTCGATGTCGTGGATGGCTCCCTGGAGCTCCTGGCGTTGCCAGGCCACGTGACCTTTGTCCACCACTGCTCCGACCATGAGAGACACCACGGCGAATGTCCCTGAAGAGCGACGGTATCACAGAATTTGGTAACGGGATAAATAAATAGTTTTTGTTTAAGTCTAACGTATTGAGTTATTGAAAAGGGAACGATCTATTAGTTGTTGTTTTTTTGTAGAAGTCTAATTAGCTACAATATACAGATAGCGCACAATCCAATCTGGCCAAGGTAACCACCTATTGTTGTGGAGAAGAGTAGTTATCTTAGACAGGTGTCCCCTCGGACAGTGACCTTGTAATAAAGTTGTTGTTTTTGTTTTTAAACTACAAGGGTAGAAGTGGAAAGAGGTCGTTTGTACAGGCGATTGTTTTTGAGCAAGTGGTCATGAGAGCAGATTCTACTGTACCTGAGTTTGAAAGAGAGGTCTTTGGTCCGAGATAAAAGTAAGGAAGGATAAATGAAGAAGAAAAGGATGCAGACACAAAACAATTAAGGAAATGCTGCACAGTCATGAGCGCCAGGGAGGCAGTGCGTCATTTTATAGAGAGAATAAAGGTTGAATCTTTCTCTGGGAAGCGGGAATTCCCTCGCAAAAATAATAAAGGTTGTCTAAAAAAAGATGTCCCATTCAAAGGGTATCAACTCGATCATTTTAGATTAATTTCAACAAAGCATGAAACAAATAAAATTCAACTGAGGGGACGTCAAGTTATCAGTATGAAAAACATCAGTATAAGCATTCAATTAATATCAAGTGGGTTTTTGGTTTTTCTTTTATATTTCAACCCAAACTACGTAAAACGCAAAACTTGAAAACTTCTTAGACACTTTCAGAACCAGGAACGTGATCAGACAGTTTTGATTTCAATACGAAGACGTTCACCTTCCCTGAGTTTATTTGGCAATGTATATTTTAGTATTATATGTCTAAAGGCGTAAGAGTTCTTACCGACAGAGATGTGTTTCGAGGTGCCGAAGATGAAGTAGATGAGTACAGGGAAGAAAGAGGTATAAAGACCGTACACAGGGGGCAGCTGAGTCAGCAGTGCATACGCCATACCTGTGGGGAACACAGACAAAAGTATATATTATGAATTACATATCATACAAACAGTATTTTTAAAAAGAAACAAACAAATATGTGATCCTAAAACGATAGTAGTATAGTAGTATAAGGTTTTACGGCGCTCGCAACTGCTAAGGTCATATGAGCGCGCGAAACACAAGTTGTTCACCTCTGCGAAAGTTCGCTTCACGACTGGTAACTAATTTACTTTAAAATGCTAAAAAGTTAAAATATTCAAATTCGGTGTAAATACATTTGTGATCTAAAACAACTTTTAAGTAACAATAAAAATTTTAAATAATATCAGATTCACTTTACAACTCGCCATAAAGGCCAATGGCCTTTATAAAATTTTAAATTCTGCTGGGAACAACGACGGAGAAAATATCCTGCAATTTCTTGCATTTATAATATTTCCTTCGGATCTCTCCAAAGTCTAGACATTCTGTTAAAATGTGTCTAATGGTAAAATGTGTGTCGCATCCGACACAGAACGGCTTCTCCTCTCCCTGTAGGAGGTATTTGTGGGTCAGGGCCGTGTGTCCGATGCGCAATCGAGTAAAAATGACTTCGTCTCTTCTGGAGAGATCCGAAGGATTTCGCTGTTCTAGTCTGGGTTTAATTTCATATAATTTATTATTTTTCTGGTTTTCCCAGTGGCTCTCCCACAGACTGGAGATCCTAAAACGATTACGACTCTATCGACAATATTTCGATAATATAAGAGACTGGTTGCCAACACAGGCTGAGAGGAGTACAAACAACAGAAATTGGTAATACTCAATAACAATTCTCCCCACACGAGAATCGAACTTATATCTCCAGCGTGTTGACGGCGAAGAGTCTCAACGCTTCACCACAGACGACGTTCACATTGCATTTGTAGATATAGTTAGGTTATTTGTGTGTCCCCTTCGCAATAAGTAGTTCGTCATCACCCTCAAAGATCAAGATCAAGTTGTACACATATCCACAAATTCACAAACTTTGGAGTACTGAAGTTGTGTGTATCTTTTTTTGCTTGTGGGTGTATGTGTGTGTATATGTGTATACGTATGTGTATGTGTGTGAGAGAGACAAAGTGTGTGTTGGGATGTGTGTGTGTGTCCGTTTGTCTTTGGATGTGTGTGTTTGTGCATGTGTCGTTACGTGGAGAGATTCAAGATTCAAAATGATTTATTGATTTGAAAGGCCTTTGGCCCATACATCCACATATTTTAACATATGGTTCGGCAATTACATACATTGGTGCAGGACATTGGATGTTTAACATAAATTGGACATGCACGCTCACATACACGTATGCACGCACGCACGCACGCACGCACACACACACGCACACACGCACGTGACGCACGCACATACACTCATGCACGCTCCTGCTCACACACATACTTACATGCATACGTACATTCGTACATACGTACATACATACATACATACATACATGCATACATACATACATACATACATACATACAAACATACATACATGCATGCATGCATGCATGCATGCATGCACGCACACACGCACGCACACGCATACATACATACATACATACATACATACATACATACATACATACATACATACATACATACATACATACATACATACATACATACATACATACATACATACATACATACATACATACATACATACATACATTCATAAGATCAAATAGAAATAGAACTTCCACACAGTGCTATGAATGAGGCAGCGAGAGAAATCGGGACATGTTTCACTCTGAGAAGTGAATACCATTGTCTTTTTCATACACATATACATATAAAATAGTACCCATTACAGTAGATACAGAGTTATATATGCGAGTGAATACCTTTTCCCTAGGACAGACGTGTCCGTATAACAACATAATTTAGGAATGAGATTATCTTTTTAGAATGGACTTCATCTGAACAGACTAATATGCCATTGAGCTTAGACATTGGCCCTTCGGGTGTCTGAAGTCTGACGCACTCTGGTAAAAGCTGCTCTCGTATTTCATTATATCGTGAACATCTGAACAATACATGGAATTCATTTTCTACATACTTTTCATCACACTGGAGGCAACGATTACTGTCGACAATACCCAACCGGAACAGATTATTTTTCAACGACAAACTGAAAGTTCTGAGTAATGCAAGGATCCTTCTACCTCTTGCAGAGATGGTGAATGAGAGGTACGGTGCAGGGCTTAACGTAGGGTGAAAGTCCAGGTACTCAGGATAAACGCCAGACACCCTAGAACGCCAGTCCTGGTGACTAATATTTATAAGTCTTTCCTTTACTTGAGATAGGAAAATATTCTTATCACCAACATTTTTAAAAATCCACGCATATCCAAACCCTATTGTACATAAAAGTTTCCCCATGTCAGTGGCCCAGCTGTACCGATTATTTTGGTCATGTGCATACGCTTGCAAATAGCATTTCTTAGTATACCTATTATTATCCATTACCAGTAATTTATACCAATATTTTATTGCTCGTAGATGATAAGTGGCATACAAATAAATCTCAAATAATGACGTTCACATTCCCCCATTGCCAAAATGTTTGGGGACGTTCTACCAAGTTACGTGGAGAGAGAGAGAGAGAGAGAGAGAGAGAGAGAGAGAGAGAGAGAGAGAGAGAGAGAGAGAGAGAGAGAGAGAAAGAGAGAGAGAGAGAGAGAGAGAGAGAGAGAGAAAGAGAGAGAGGGGAGAGGAAAAGGGGGGGGGGAGAATTAGAAAGAAAAAGAAAGATGGGAAGAAGAGTGAGAGACATTGTGTGAATGTGTGTGAAGGCATGGATAACATACATGTGCCCGTGTGTGGGGGTGGTGGGGGGTAAGGGTGTGTGTGTGTGTGTGTGTGTGTGTGTGTGTGTGTGTGTGTGTGTGTGTGTGTGTGTGTGTGTGTTTGTGTGTAGGTAGTTGTATGTAGGTGTTTGTATGTATGTGTGTGCATTTGACATAATTCTCTGTATTTCTACTTTGTGTTGAGAAGAAGGCAACAGGGAACAGCTGTCTAATCTCATACCTCACCAAAAATTACATCAGAGGTAAGATAGATTACGCTTACAAAATATTGATTCGTTCACTAGTAAATTTATTGATAAACTGATCCATCTTTTGAGGATAGATGGATTCATAAGTTTTACGTTAATTGGTTGAAATTGTACGTGACCGTTTGGTCAGAGGAAAGACTAGCCGGCTGATTGTTTGTTGCGTTGGTTTCATTTTACAATTTACTAAAGAAAATATATTATAAAAAAAACATCAAAGGAGGCTGTTGCTCGAAACAATATCTGAAATTTCGAAGTTTGAAATTATTTTCATATATTTTATGGTAGCCTTTACAGAGAAGCGTTTTGGGTACATGGATCTGTACTTTTATTATTCTCAGTGCGTTCACAGTAAGACTTACCTTGAGGAATGTGCATGATTCCCACCGTAAGGCCAGCTATGAGGTCACATGGTAGATCGTAGAGGCCGCTGTAGCCATTGAGCATGCGCGTGAAGGGGAATAATCGTTTGGCGTAGTTACAGCACGACTTCCGGGAGCACGATCCACAGTTGAGGGATTCTTTCATTTTCTCCACCGAACGTCGTAGTATTGGACTCCGTCTCTTTGAGGGAATCCGATGCTGGGGAAATATAATTTCCAATATTGGTATAATCTGCCAGATTATTACTTATGACATCAGTGCTGTTCCTTTATGTAATCTTTTTTCAAGTAAGAGGTATGGTAGCTCTAGCTGAGATATTAGTTTATTGTAACTGTGAGAAAATGTGGTGAAATGGTATAGGTTTAACGCCCCTATCAATACTATTAGGTTATTTAAGGGTCGGGACCTCCTAGTTTAACGTCCGTCTCAGATAGGACCGAGCCAAGTGGGAAGATCGTGTAAAGTGCCTTTCCCAAGGACACAACGTCGGACCGAGCTGAGGCTCGAACCCCTGAATTCGCTATTTCACGATTACGAGTAACTGTGAGAGTGATCAAGTATAGAAATGGGATCTGCAGTTTATTGCTCATTCCCTTGGTTGTCCGATCCGCAAAGACCTGCTTGGTGTTTTCCCTCATAGGGCACCCCCCCCCCCTATCAAAAAACACCACCACTAAAAATATGACGATATTTTCGGTTCAATACATATCAACGCGACTCGTAAATGTTCCTAATCTCTTGAGTATAAAGACACTGCTGAAGCACCAGTTTCTGTAAAAGTACAAGACTGCAAGCACGAATAGTGGTTGTAGCAAGAAAGACCTTTCAGAACCTAAGACTGTTCCAAGACGCTATGCTTGAGCTGCCTAAATGTGTTGTATTGCATGCCAACCGACCTCGAACGAAAACCAAATACCATAAAATGTACAGAAAGTAAGATCTTTGGTGTCAGTTTGGTGACTTTTGTATACTTGATATAAAACTTCCCCAAACAGTACTCAAGTTCCAACCTCCAGAGTTAATTGGTGAAGAGCCTGACCATAACACCACGGACGCAGGGGAAGGCAGAGAGAACGCATTGCTCATCCATTTTGAGGTTTGATATTTGCGGTCTTTCTGACAACAAGAACCCTCTACCATTACCTTAAAAGGCTCGATCAATCGCTCAAGCTTTCATCGACCGAGTCGGGGGACGGGAGTAATCCGCTATTCAATCAACAAGGGGTACAACTCCAGCACTCACACTCCACGACCTAACTACTGTGAGGGCGGTATGTTTCTGCGCACTTATTAACTCTTCCGGCCTTGCACCTTTCTTGCCTTTTGAGCATGGTCGAGAAAACAATAGATTCCCTAATCCCTACGCTGCGTACCCTCTGTGTCAATGAACAAAAGTTGCCAAGGATGTCTGAAACCTCAAATTGTGTTTTAATGTTGATATTTTTACGTCCCCATCGACACAATTTAGACCGTTTACGGAAGAGGACTTTGACCATGCCTGTCAGAGCCAACCCGGGCTTAGAGGGATACATCGCCCCAGAAGAAAAACAGAGATGTTTGATGAAAATCCTCCCCACAAGTAAATCGAATTTAGGTCTCCTGCATGCACTGTGGAGCGCCTACCCACCTCACCACAGATGCAGATCTTAAATCTCAAGGGAAGGCACTTATTATAAAAAACAGAAGAGGGGGAGATGGGGCTTGCAAATAGACAGATGCAGTGATTAGATTCCAAATACACGTAAATCAGGTGATAAAGTCTGATTACAATAAATGCCATACTCCAAATTACTGCATCATTTATGAACAACAATAGCACAGCTTGGGACATACCTTTTTAGAGGTACTCCGTTTTAAGCGATCAATCTTGTCTTTCATCGTTTGAAGAGTAATAGAAAACAGAAAAACAAAACCGGACACAACTGAATTCACAGGGTTTACTAGTTTCTTCTCCGTGTTGCCCATATTAACTTTTCAAGCAGTGTGTCTACAACTAGAATATCTCAATATTATTCGTCTTCATACACGATCTAAACGTCACGTTCTGTCAAGATTTTATCATTCTAATTTCACTGCCGTGCGTAGTTTTTTGTTGTATTTTTTTTTTACGCTCGTAGGTGATGTGGCAGCTGCTCTCGAATGGCTGAAAATGCGTGAGTTTCTGCGAGTGAAACAGATTGAAAGACAGAAAGTTGAACTTTATGAGCTTATATTTTACGGTGTTGGGAGTTTATAACGGAAGCAGATTACAGTAGATATATTATTGTCGGTGCGTGCAAGGGAAAGAGGATTACTTGAGAGACAGCATTGGTCGGTCATTTGTGACGTCAGGCCAGGATGACAATAACCAGCAATAATGACTCATTATCTTACTGTGCACTTTTTTAAAATGATTTCGTGATTTGGGTTTTTTTTAAACGTTTTTTTGTGTTCTTGTTTTTTGCCGGGGGGGGGGGTAATCATCATAAAACTTCCTTAGAAAGACTTGCCTGGGTTTTTCAAATGAAGAGAGTGACATCGATACCATTAAAATTCAATACAGGGATTGGGGAGTGGGAGGGGAGCACATATCAAAAAGAAAGTCAGTGAGTGACAGTCGTGAAGATGGATCTACCAATGCCAATCTACAACACTCGTGGTATATGAGACAAAATAGAAAGTCATGGAAAGCAGTTTTACAGAGAGAGGGGGGGGGGTGACTCTGACCCCATACTCAACAAAAACTAAGAACTGAAAAAAAGAGTGATTCACAACACGCCCCATCCCTTACCCCCACCCACTGCCCTTTTTCCCCCTCAAAATCAGATACAGGAGCCTGTAATCCAACGCACCTCGCTGTGTTTCCTCCGCATATGTTTCTTGAGGGCTTCTTTGGCACGATCTCCCTCCGGGGACAGCTCAAACAGGGCTTCCCTGGAGTCCGGGAGGTCTTCCGTGGCGGCGCCATCCCTCAGGCACGGGTACAGCTCTGGTGCTGGGGAAGGGACGGAAGAAAGGAAACATTAGAATGTGGGTGGTTGGCGGGTGCTCTGGTTCTGGTGCTGGGGAAGTGACGGGAGAAAGTCGTTTGCTCCTTCTCTCCTATCAAACAACCATCATTTCTATCTTTCGTTCTCTTTTTGTGTTTGTTACAGGGTCGTAATATAATGTCAAGTTGTGTCAAAGAAATAGTATCCAAGTGGACAATCAGAGCGTATTATCCCGATCAGCAGCAACAATGGGCTACTGTTTTAGTTCTTGGGGCTGTTATTATTACTGTTATTTTTGTCACTGAGAAACAAATATCCCCTGGGAATTAATAAATAATTGAATAATCATATAATTGTCTTTTCTTTTCTTTCTTGTATTTACCTTTCTGTACTTTCTACCTGAAAGGCTGGGGAGAGATAGAGAGACGGAAAGAAACAGAAAGAACTGCATAGACCACCCTATCATCTTCATATCATTACTGAATAAAAGTACGAAGAAGGACAAAACAGATGGGTTTTCATAATTGACTTCCTACTGGGACGCAAATCTCGGTAATGATAAATAAATAGTAAATCTAATTTCTTATTGTGTGTGGTGAACTGTGTTTAAGATATGTTATTAACACGGTAAGACAGAACAGGGTTTAAAAGGTGGACAGCCCGGGGGGAGGGAATGAGTGGGCTCGACTGCCCATAGAGACATCGGGTATGTTAACTCCTTTCTGGTATGGGTTGATGAAAGGCGCGCCCCACCATACTTCTTTTGAAGTTGTCAGATAATCAATATCTGAACACGGAAATGGCTGTCGTCGGATGTCACTCCTTGATGCTGTCTTTCCGAAAATCCCGCCGTTACCTTGTTTCCCTCTATCTATCTATCTCTCACTCGCTCCCTCTCTCCCTATCACTCTCTGTCTCTCTATCAATCTATCTAGATCTATCTAGATCTATCTAGATCTATCTAGATCTATCTAGATCTATCTAGATCTATCTAGATCTATCTATCTATCTATCTAGATCTATCTATCTATCTATCTATCTAGATCTATCTAGATCTATCTAGATCTATCTAGATCTATCTATCTATCTATCTATCTATCTATCTATCTATCTATCTATCTATCTAGATCTATCTATCTATCTATCTATCTGTCTATCTATCTATCTATCCATCGATCTATCAGTCTCTCTCTCTCTCTCTCCCTCTCTCTCTCTCTCTCTTTCTCTCTCTCCTCTCTCTCTCTTTCTCTCTCTCTCTCTCTCACACACACACAAACAAAAGAGAGAGAGAGAGAGAGAGAGAGAGAGTGTGTGTGTGTGTGTGTGTGTGTGTGTGTGTATGTGTGTGTGTGTGTGTGTGTGTGTGTGTGTGTGTGTATGTATGTATGCATGCATGTTTATACACTTGTTCGCGCATCTTTCCTAGCGTTTGTTACGTCACACCAAGGTCACCAAACTTTTTTTCTCTCCAAAGTAAGCGGAGGCTTCTGTTTTCAATACAATACACTGAAAACATAAACCATACATTAGCTAGAATTTATGAAGTCTTTAAAATCATGTTTAATTTCCGCTGTAGAGTTGAGTAGAATTGGGTTTTTTTAATCATATTGGTGACCAAGTATTGAGCACGTTGCAAACACTTCTTCCAAGTGGGCTATTTTTCCCGCATGGTGGCATGACGGTGAGCTAGACCTATTAACCTCGCAATTTAGATCTGGCCCTTAGGCCCTCGTTCGGTGACTCCTGGTCATTCACTTTTCTCAGATTACCAGTACAAGTAGGTCAGCGTCAGTACAAAGATACCTATTATATTTACGGGTGACGAATCGGTCTGACTTATGATTCCTGTGCATTAAAATGTGTGTCAACTACATAAGTTAACGTTTAGCTCGCTGTTTAAAACATTTTCTTCTGGGAGCTGAAATGTCATGGGTTTGGGGGGTAGTCAATGTGCTTTGGCATGTACGGGTGGACCAGTAGTGGGGATGAAATGAGAAACACCGTGCTTCACTTCGGAGCCCGAAAAGGTTGGCTCGAGGATTTCAGGAAACTCTTAATATCGGAAGATTCCCTAATTTGTCGCTTTCTGGGTCCACTATGGCGAACTGAGAATATGAAATCTGACTGACAGTACATGGGTATACTTTGAAAAATTGAGGCTCCATTAGTCTCTGACCACGAATGTCTACCAGCAGGTTGTGGCGGCGAAGAAAGTCAGCACCAAGTAGAGCCCGCTTTACATCAGCAATGACAAGCCTGGCGTCGAAAGCATTGTTTTGGAAACGAATGGTGGTGTTGAGCGCTCCATGCATTGATTGTGTTATCACTTGCGGCTAAAAGTGGAGAGCCTGAAAGGTTCGCCTGTTGGTCCTGCCATGTTGCAGGAAGAACCGAAACGTGGGCTCCCGTATCGATGATGTAACGGCGGCCAGAGACTGAGTCCATGATAATCAATTAGGCTTTTGGGGGGCCAACAGAAGGTTCTGAAGCCAGACTGAATTCTGCCGACCCACCTACTCGTTTCCCTGAACCGCAAATGCTTTTTGGAGGCTTTGTATCTGCATGGCGGAACGCAATTTTTGGTGTCGCGGGTGGAGCAACGACAAGGAATAATTTGTTGGCCTCTTGTGCTAACGTGCTGCAGTTGAGATGGTCGAACGTTGCCAGTCAACTGTTGTAGGAATAAATGTTTGAAAAGGAAGCACGGTTCGTGCGCTCCCAGTAGGCCTAACATGGAGTCCATTAACTCTGACGGCTTACGGTCTCCTAACCCTTGTAGTTTAAAGAGCGTTGATGCTATTTCCGTATCAGACAAACTATATTCCGACAACAAAAATGTTTTCAGCGTGCTGTATTGGTTGTCTTCTGGTGGGTTGGTTAATATTGAAAGTGCCCGAGTTGCTATGCTGTTGTCGAGGGCGGCAACAACATGGTAGTATTTAGTTTCGTTTTGGGTAATATTTCGCAGAGCGAATTGCGCTTTAGTTTGGGCGTACCAAGCTTCCGGTTTAATAGAAACTGCACTTACTTAGTGATCCTGGTCACACATTTGGAAGGGGTGGCAAGGGCTGTGATGAAAACGCGAGTCTGCTAAAGTATGATTCAAAATATAATCCAAGATAGAACACACTACGTTGAAATTGCGTTTCAACTTGTCGGGGTCACCAATGCAGGTAGGTCTTTACTCACCGGAGTTTTCTACTGGACTGGCCCTGTAGGACAGTCGGGTCAGGTGGTGTTTTTCATAATATGAGCACTTCGCAGATCCGTGCGAAATCATGGTCATGTCAGCTGCTGAGTTGTGAGTTAATTGAGTGTTCGGAGAGTCACTACAATACTATATTAATTATATAAATTTAATTATTGTTATTATGCTATAGATCCAAAGCTGTAACTGCTACTGTTTTTGATGACATTATTTTTTTGGGGACTAAAGTACAAGCCACTGTGGAGACTTGAAGTTGAGCACAGAAATAAGGGACAGATGGCATTGTTGTTGTTGTTTTGTTTTGTTAGATTTTTCTTCTCTCTTTTCTTCTTCTTGAGTTAAAAGGTTGCCAACTACTTTATCACGGTCGTCGGTTAAAGGAAACAATTTGCCGAGATCTTGCTGGATGAGACGTTCTTCCACTGACTGTGTGCCCATTTGCTCACGAATTGTCTATTGGATTGTACTTCACCTCCAGACAGACGCAGGAGTCTGCTCTGAACAATTGAGAACCCAACGTGGGTAGATACAAAAACAATCATTCTTCCGAGACGTCATCTTCGGCACACACACGTATGCTTCGGCCCCACAGACATAGAAGAATGAGACAGGTAGAGCAAAGGCAACTGTAAAAGTCCTTATCAATCTGCTCAAACGTAGCTAAAAGCCAAAAGGAATATTATGAATTGACAGACATTGTTACCATAAAATGAAGCATTTATTTAATGGTGGGAAATCGCGACCCAAGATTTACAAAGATCTCCTCAGTATCTAGTTTTGATAAATTTAAAGTTTTTAAAAAATGTTGATTTTCACTTCATGGCCAAGCTTTTTCGAATGCAATTCTTTTAGTATTATCTTGATAACAACTCCAAATAATCTTACATTTTATTTTGGTAGAGCAGATGGAACTTTTGGTTTCTAACATGATTTTCTTAGTAACTCAAAACAGCCAAAAATGTCAAATAAAACTTTGTAATTTTCAGGTAGCAAAGTATCTATGATGCCATTCCATGGTTATTATTCCTATTTCTCTTCTATGTGGGTCATTTGTACCCGCACTATAGGAACGCTCTTGTATTTTGGTCTTGAGTAAAGCTCTACGTTTTAATGGCATATGTCCTGTCTGATGATGCTTTCTATCCGTTTACACACAGATGAGTTCAGATAGGAATGAAGAATGAAATTGGGTGCTGATAACACACTCCTAGTTTCACCTTATGTGCTAAAATCAAAACTGAACGTAGATAACAATGGTGTAGTTTGTTTTCTTAAACAAAATGGCAAAACAAACACTCCTGAACAACACTCGACACAGTGAACGTTAGAAAAGTGTCTTAAACATCGAAATCCTACAATCCCACAAACTAGCCACATGGGTTGTATCTGGTCACGTTGATTGGTCCCCCTTGGATTCTTCTAACATGACCGTTTCGATTGACAGTTCACACAGTTTTAGTTTTAGTACGAATTTTACGGCACTGGCAACACAAGAAGGTCGTATAGGTGCCGAAGATTAAAGGTGTACAAGAGGTCAACAAACACAAAAAGGAGGAGGAATAAGCTCGTTAGTTGCTTGATAGGAAAAAATGAGCAAACCATACCAGAGCACCCGCCAACCACCCGCACACATTTGTATTGTATATTAATCCTTCCACTCTCTCTGTACTCTGTTCCACTTCTGTGCATCGACCCGGTCTCCTCAGCCTTTCAGACATGAAAGATGCCAGGCGCCTGAACAAGGTCTTGTAACTTATCGAGTAACCTGCTTCTCGATAATTCCTTGACAGCTAGAGCCAAACCCAAGGGCTTTTAATTACATCATCATTGTCTGCTTTTTTAAAGTATTGTCTCTTTAAAAATGCATTTTTAAACATTATTTTCTCCAGGAGCTAAAAGGAAATAACAAAATCGAAATCCAGAAAAATACATTCCCAATTGAAAAAAGTCAGAAACTTTTTCGGTGGAGGTGCGGATTGTTAACAATAAGGGATTACAAAGCTTATGAACCGATGAAATACCAGAATGACTTTGTATAGCGAAATTGATTTTTTTTCCCTCAACATTTGGTTACGTCAGTAAAATTGTTCTGCTGCCATTGCTATCGTTGTCGATGTAGATTGAATATTGTATTGGGACCATTGATGTTGTGGTTGTTTGGGGTCTTGGTATTGATTTTGTCGTAGCTCACATTAACATTCTTTTATTGCTGTCATTCGTTACAATGTTTTTTATGAGGGTGGAGATTGTTTCCGGTTGTGGTGTTTGTTTTGCTCTCTTGTTAATGAAGCTTTTTTTCTTGTGGTTCAGTTTTGTGTTGTTTGAATCACATAGATATTGATGCACCGCAACTCTCTAGTGGCAGATATCCCTAAATTTAAACTCAAACGAAAATTGAAATGGGCAGGCCACATCGATAGAATGAAGGATAACACTTGGACAAAAAGAAGCATTGAATGAAGATCAAGAATAAAGAAAACGATCAAGAGAATGACCAGACCGGGGGGGGGGGGAGGCAATACGCCACCAAAGAGTGAGCAGGTATAATCTGGATACGGAGAACAGCCGACAGAACAGAGTGGAGATCATTGTAGGAGGGCTACATCCTGCAGTGAATGGCCAACACCTAGAAATAAAAAGAAAAAGACAACCGCATAATTAAAATCCAGAGCTAACCCATCCCCGCCTTGCCCTCTCCCTCAATTGATTGTGCATTGAATACTAAGTCATCTTACTACAGGTATATTTGGTTTGGATTTTGTTTCCTGCTTGATTGTCTTTTTATTAGCTGCAGTTTATCTGGCCGGTCTGGCTATCAAAATTCATCATCAACTTGACCAAGGCAGAGGAGTTTGAAATTTTAACGCCAGTAGTTTACAAAAACTTTCACTTAACCAGAAACCGTCATTTCACTACTTGCAGCCTACGGTTTGGTATTGATGCAAACCATGCAAACCATACAAACCAAGAATACGTGGAGGCTCAAAGTTAACTTTGTAAACGTAAACATATAAGATACCTAAAAGCCCCTAATAACATTCGGGAGAAAAATATACTAGATAGAAAAAGAAAGAGAAAAAATGTTAGGGCTTCATCAATACAATTTTAATCATTCAACTTTCAGTCATGTTCCAGATCGACTAGATCATAATAACAATGATGAAGACCCATGTGTAAATGACATGCTATGCCGAACGAAGCTGAACGGAAAATAAAACACGCTTAGCCCTAAAATATCATTTTTGTCTTACTGCCATAATATGAACCAATGTCAACGACAGATGACCAACTTGTTTTCCAAAGAACTTTTATCAATCAGGTTACCTGAACTGACATGAAAATGCAAAGATATCAGTTTCCTGTCTCATCAAAGCGTAAATGATTGACGTCTAAAACAAACTGTTCTGACCTAGACTTGTTTGTGTCACGTCTGATGAGGCGGTTATTTATTTTGCCCCTTCTCAATTACAGTTTGAAAGAATGCATTCCTACCGCCGTTGTCTGTCTGGATGGGGAGAAATGGTTAAGCTATCAATTTAGAAAGTAACGGATTTTAGTTTCAAGACTAAGGAGGTGGGGGGAGGGGAATGGAGGATGCTCTATCGAGTATCTGCGTCTTTGAGCTGGGATGTATCCCACACTCCGGCGAGCAGGGTCGATGCAGTCTACCTCCCATAATAGAATCGGAATGTGTCCAGAGCGATACAGACCGTTTAACATGAGAATGCAATTAGTTGTTAACACATTGATGATTCACTGTTTTCGGGTGTTTAAAAAAAAAAGAGGCATAGCTTGAAATTATTCATACAGGTTGTTCAATTATGTTTTCTTTCTGGGCGGCTTTAAAAAGGTAGGCGACAACATGCATACTGTGAGATGTGCAAATTCGTGTTTATGATTTGTGCATAATAGTTCGAAATATGCATGAACACTGGCTTCGGTCTGTGGCTAATTGGTATGTGTCCAATACGTCCTTAAGAGTTAACCCTGTTTCTTTTCATTATTTTCTTCTCTGCGAATAAACTCGTCAAAGGCTCAGAAAAGAGATGTCAGTCTGTTCTTTTAGTAACGCGTCTAACAGCGTGTATTTGGGTGTGTATATGTGTGTGAGTATGTGTGTGTGCGTGTGTTTGTATGTGAGTGTGTGAGTGCGTGTCTAACTGTATGTATATATATATATGTGTGTGTGTGTGTGTGTGTGTGTGTGTGTGTGTGTGTGTGTGTGTGTGTGTGTGTGTGTGTGTGTTTATGTTGGTGCATGTGTGAGAAAGAGAGGGAGAGAGAAAGAGAGA
>NW_004797417.1:1085225-1089786 GCF_000002075.1 Aplysia californica
TCCTTCTCCCTTTTCCCCCATTGAAAAGTAAAGTATCGTTGAAGTTATAGATGTCGCTTTGATGGAAAAAATGTCAGTTCTCTCTGGACCATCATTTCTGACGACAGGGCCGAAACTCTTGATTTTAAGAAGCAAGATAATGGTGTCGTCAGCCCATCAATATTATATGATTTCAATCCTTATGGGTTTTTTAAAAATCGCAGCAGTGAAAAAATGTCTGAAATTATTATGATTTAACACCTTTCCATGAACGTAAACTACTGGCAAAGGTTTGGGGATATCTCATTATGAGTCACCTTTTCACAAAATTGTCAAAGAAATTCCTGTTTCTTCGATTTCATATATTATTCCAGTAGTTTTCAAGACTCGCGATTTTCATAGACGTACGTCGAAACGTACGTGTTGCCTATAATTATATTCTGACCCTTTTTCCGTTACAAGAAGAGTTCAACAAAAACAGAACCAAGTCAGAAAGACAGTACGGGTAGTCTAGAAAAAGCACTGTATTTCGCATCGATCAAATGGCTGATAAAGAGATAAACAAACTATTAAGCATTGGACGAACTCGTACTGGTATATTCACATCTGACAAGGTGCAACCATCTCATTATAATATATATTTCTTTCTTAATGTACTTTTTTTTGTTGGTATTATCAGATGTCATTTCACCACATTCTTTGTACTCACGATTGGCCATTTTTCAACGCAGCAGTAAATTCCGGCTTCTTTTATTCCCACAACTTAAGAGTCTGTGTGTATAATGAATGTAGAGGAATGTCTCACACGCAGTCGCGTCTAGTACAATAAAGCATTACTCTCTAGTCTGTTCCAAACATTTCTCTAGATCGACTTTCCTAGATGTACTTCCGACGTGAATCTGCTGAAAGAAAAACAGATTCCGGCGAAGGTTTTCTTTAAAAATGGCTCACGGTTGGCAACAAATGATTTATTACGTTCCTCGGGGTAACATGCGAACACAACCCGCCTTTGTCTTTGTTTAAGGAACAGAAATGTAAAAGGAATCTTTAAGCCGGCTTTCCTCTTTTTATCTCTAAGGAAGAAGGCTTCAGAGAAAAACTGAAAGTAGCAAGAAGCTTTTCACAAAAGCACAATATTTCACAAGATGTCAGGTGTGCTCCAGTCAGGAGGGTAAAGCCGAAACTAAAGCGACCAAGTAGTCAAAAAACCAGAAAAATGAACAAAGGATCTCAAAATGTACCCTGAAGCTAAAACGTCTAAGAATTCGTATTTCACGCTCAACTCGGAGGCACTTGGTCACAATCAACGAAACAGTCTCCGTGTTCGATCTCTGTCGTTACAGGGATCATAAAACGTTTTTCTCTGCTCCAGTTGTAGAGATGGTGAAAGTATGACGTAGGCAAACCATCCCTCAGCTGTCAGAATTGTGCCGTGTCGATGGGCCCACTGAAGCAGAAATTTGAGCAACCCATCAATCTTAACGCGTCCCATCCCGTGGATGTCACATCTTTGTCAGGGCTAGAGACAATGCCCTGTGTCTTCCCTTTCGGCTAAATATTCTACTTTTGACTCTTCGTTATTGTTCTTTCCTATTCTTTTTCTTCTCTCCTCTCCCCTATACACTTCGAACCGTTTTTATGAAAGAAAGGCTGAAGAGAGGATGGGAGGGGAGGATGGAGTAAAATTGTTCAAAATATTATATTTTTAAGTCACACACGGTGTTGTCTGCTCACAAATATAATTTGAGATACTGGTGCAAACGATGAACGTAAACATGTTTTTGTTTGCCAATGAAACTTGTACGAAACAGATAACATGTAAGTCTCCCCACATGCTGCTGGTTGTATAATAATAAATATAATGTAATTGATAATCACTGATAGGAAGAAAATTGCATTAAAAGGAGTGTCGCGTTAGTTACACAAAAGTAAACCGGCATGAGGGAAACAAACATCACGAGACGGGCATCTGTAGTGTAGCGGCTCCGCTCTTCGCAGTTGCACACAGAATGCGTAGGTTTGATTCCTCGGTTGGGAAAACATTTAAGGGGTTTTGTTTTGTTTTGTTTTTGTGGCGTATCTCCATTAGTCTTCTAGAATACTGCAATCGGCTCAGCCCAGATAGACCCTGACTGGCACAGTCAAGGCGGCCATGTCCTAAATTATCTAAACTGTTTCGACGCTTGCAGTTACAATTTTGTTTGCAGAACAAATGGAAATAATATAAGGATACAATTGGGAAAGACCCAGAACCGTATTTGAATGACGCTAATGTCAGAGCAGGTAGAAGTACCATTCTAAAAGAAATAGTATATAGGTTGATTAAAATAGTTTCAGAATCACGTCTATCAGGCCAAGGAATAAAATAGTTAACAGTTGGTGTGTCCTTCCTCCCGTCCCACTCTCCTTGCCCCTCCCCTCCCCCTTCCTTCTCCCTCTTTCTTTCTTCCCTACCCCTTCCCCCTCATTTTCAAGATGTCTCATTATGCCATAATCACTCTGGCGCAGGGGTGTCATTTTCGTCTTTGAATTCGACTCAAATTGTCCTTTGACCCAGCCCTGAGACTAATCGTCTTTACGAACAATACAGAGTCCTAATTAATTCAGAATACCAAAAGACAGTAAAGTAAACATTTTGGACACACAATGAGAATGAACCAACAACAGCTAGTTTCAAAAGTCTACATTATAAGCTTAAATGGATTTAAACTGAGAGAAAAGCTATAAAAAAAGACAGATCGACGAAGTCAAAGAGACCCTCCAAAGGAACAACATGACTATCTTAAAAAGGTGTGGCCCACATCCGACACTTGCGTCTGTTCTAGACACTGTGAGGTACGAGAGGGCTGTGGATGAATAAGCAAAAGTAAATACAGAACACCAAAACCCCATGTGAAAGGCAGACCTTCCAAGTGATCCTCTTGTGTATAGTTTAGATGTAAATAAAAACACAAATACGTAAAGATTATATCATTGAAGATCGTGTATATTAAGTAAATACTCCCCTTGACCCAATCGCAAAAAGAAAATACTGTTTAGCACTATAACCATCACAGGAATACATGGCAGGATCTACTTGGAACCCACCACTCTCTGGAGATAATTGCTCTTAGCCACGTATCAGGCAAAATAATCCTTCTCGGGCGCATTGATTCGTTTGTTCCCCGGGGAGATATTTGCAAATAGAAACACCATTCGTCCACTTCGCGTGTGTTATTCTGAGAAAAGACAGTTCCCATTAACGTATACTACCCGACTGTCGGTACTTCGTCAGAACGTACTTTATCTGGATAAACACCTCCACTCCCTCGTGCATTCTTGCACTTAGAAGGGGACAGCAGCTTTGGATGTGAGCGGATTACTACGTGAACTATAGACAGCTTAGTGGATATCCCCTTTCTCAGAGTCAATCTCCATGGCGCAGTTGGATACGGTCTTAACTGACGGCAGGAAATTTGAGCTTTGTTAAGTTCTGCCATATACTTGTATTATAATATCCAAGGCTGCTCATTCTGCCTTAATTTCGGTTCACAGGAGACCGCATTATCTGATTAATTTTGAAACTAAATGAAGGTCAAGGAAGAGAGAGCGAGAAAGGGGGGGGGGGATAAGGTAGGTGCCGTGTGAACTCGACTACAGCGAAACTGGTATCTTGTCCTTTAATATAGCCGCCCATGGTGAGCAAAAGCGTAGCGAAGTTTTTATACAGAGCAAAGAGTGGCGGCGGTGAGAGTGCACGATCTAGAAGATTATGAATTCAAGTCTGTGCGTCCAGCTTTTTAAATTGTATACCTTGTGGAGCATATAGTCATAATGATAACAGCTCTGAGTCAGTCCGCGGATAAGGTTCCGCCCGGCCTTAGAAATGGAGGTGGGTGTCAATGAGGGCGTTCAATCTTTGCAACATCAATAAAACTATGAGTACAGAAACAGACGAGTTTATTTTTTTGCTCCTTCATCTATCCACATACTATTTATAGCGCCTAGAATCGAATATTTCCGTTGACATCCTGTGCAGAGAGGGATACAATGTCCCAGCAAAAAGAGCAACATACGTGATAAAAAAAATATTCTCTCAACACTGGAATTTAGCTTAGGACTTCTGTGTGGTACACGAAGAGCCTAGCCGCTAAGCCACAGACACCGATAATCGCTTTCAGAACAAAGTGAAATTATTATCATGTAAACATAACCAATAATTAGACACCTGGGTGTCGTTGAAAACACTTTGGAGCCCGATTCAGGATGCTCTTTTGTTGGCGTTCTTCTGGGAACGTAACCTCTCTTTCATAATGTCAAAGCATCAATACCTCATCCAAATCTACTTTTTCTGGACAAACGCTGACCTTTCCCTATTGAATTCTATCAGGATAAGAAGAAGCAAAGATTGCGGAGATGAAAAGATTACTATGGGGAGTATTATGAGCTGGACGGTTTGTCCGTACAACCTCCCTAGAGCAGTGAGTGCGACCGTGAATGTATGACCTTTGTTCACTTAGTGGGTATTTGGGGTAAATGGTCTGGTGCAAGAATACTCTCTCATTCCCACACACACACACACACACACACACACACACATGCA
>NW_004797417.1:1090060-1092477 GCF_000002075.1 Aplysia californica
ATTTACAGGATACTGCTCATTAATGCTGCTCTATCTATCTATCTATCTATCTATCTATCTATCTATCTATCTATCTATCTATCTATCTATCTATCTATCTATCTCTCTATCTATCTATCTATCTATCTATCTATCTATCTATCTATCTATCTACCTACCTGGCATTCCCTATATTAACTCCCATTCCTCTTTTTCGTTTTATTTTCTAGTTTTTCTTTAAACCCCATCACCTGGCCCATCTCTGTGTGGCCACCAAAGGCCTAAGGCGCGAGTCCACAAGCCTTTGTCATTGTAACAATAACTGATTGATTGGCGGGGAGCAGTCACCTCCCTTACCTTTTCAGTTTTGTTTAGCCCCGCACGCAAGGCGTGCCTCAGTTAGCCCGAGGCAAAGATTATCTTCTTTCTTGGATAGAAGATAATATGTTTCTCAGCTAATATAGGGAGGCGGGTGTCTTTAGTTTTGGTTTGCGACACAATAAGGTCATAAAAGTTCCGGAGATCAAAGATGTTACAGGAAAGTAACAAAAACAAAAAAGCATAAGGAGAGATCAGGACAATAATATGTTTGATAAGAAAGAAGGAGAAAACCACACAAGAGCACCCGCCAATCACCCGCCAATCACCCGCGGCGGATGTCTAAAACGTGCGAGAGATAGGGGCATGAGCCGTAGCCTTCTCCTTTGTACCTGAGACAGTGATTGGTATTACACATTTACATAGCAGAGAGGGAAATTTTTATCGAGAATCTTTGCCTTTCTGCTCGGATGTGGTATCCCTCTCAGCCTGGGTTGGCCCAGACACTAAATTGTGCCGATGTGGGCGTACAAGCACCATCCTTTACTCCAAAAAAAAAGCGTGCGCTGGCCCAGTGACCTCACAAAGTATTGGCCCAATTGAAAACAGCAAACTTGACCCGTGAAAATGTACGTCTGTGCTAAACCGCTGGCTGTTGGGTGGACTGAACGAAAAAGTCGTGTCTCCTGACAAAATGAAATGAGCTTCCTTTGTCCTGCTTTGCTCACGCGCCTGTTTGCTCAGTTTACGGAGGTCCGCGAAAGACTTGTTGAATGTTATCTCGTACTCTATAACTTTTCACTTGTCGGCCTACTGCAATTTGTCCCGTAAAAAAGTTAGCTAAGTTTGAAGGCATAACGTTTACAAAACTGACCAAAAGGAAGAAGACAAAAATTGGTGCAACCGATCGCTAAGAAAACTCCGTTTAAATAGACCCTTAAACGAACATTACATGGAAGGGAGTTTATTTTAAGCAGCCAGTAGGGTGATTTATCAATGCCATACACTCTTCAACGTTGTCATCTTTCGTATGTTATTGGACGATCATCATTTCTGTTCCATGAGAGATAAAGTATAGTCGTCCGTATTTCTCATGATTTCAGTTTTAGTAAGCGTTTTGCAGCACTTGCAACACAACAAGTGCCATAGCCCAGGGGTGTTTCAAGAGAGCAACAAACACAAAATGGAGGCGAGATAAGGACGATAGATGTTTGATATGAAAGAAAGAAGAAACCACCCCAGAGAACTCTCTAACCATCCTCATTTCTCATCCATGTACAAAGACAATAATGAGTTTAAATAACAATTTGTTCGTTCAAGTTATTATGGTTCCCTAGTTGTATCTGTGCTTTTATCTTGGCACAATATGTGCTTCTGACTCTTCAGGGGTGTCTCTGAGATGTATGTTTACTTTCGTGTTTTCGGCATTCTATTTGTGTATGGAATTTAACAAAAATGAGGGGGGTCAGTCTTTCAATACCTGAGAAACAGTTTTTAAAACTGTGTGGATATGGACCTTTTTAGCCTTGCGAAGGTGGCGGAAATGCAACAAAAGTTTAATGGTTAAAGTAGCTGCCACTCAAGGAGTGACTTGAATGTTGGTATCTTTATTATGCATGTGTTACCGGTGTAGATCTGGGGGGGTTCGTAACTGTATTAGTCTGTTTGTCATTGTGTTCGGTTACTTTTACCTCAATGTTTTTTGTATTGTTTTGATTTTTTTAGAAGGGTGGGGTTTGTTTGTTAATGTTCGTTGTTTTTTGTGGGGGTTTTTGTTGCTGTTTTTGTTTTGTTTGTTGTTGTTGTTGTTTTCTTTTTAAGGAGGGTTGTTTTGTTTGTTGGAAATGGGGGGGGGGTGGCTCAAGAGAATTGATGCCCCGCTCTGATGAAATAAAAGCTTCCCAAAAGTTCACTTTCAGAAACGCCAGTGACCGGATTTAAACCCAACACGTGTGTCCTGTACTGTGCTGACGTAATAGTCAAGCCGTCAGAGTGCTTGTGAGTTTGTATGTTAACGGGGGTGTGTCTCTGAGTGTGTATGTTTGTCTGGACGGAAGAGATGGACGTGGGATGTGTGTGCGTGCGTGCGTGTGTGTGTGTGTGTGTGTGTGTGTGTGTGT
>NW_004797417.1:1096228-1097472 GCF_000002075.1 Aplysia californica
TCTATCTATCTCTCTTTCACTCTCTCTCTCTCTCTCTCTCTCTCTCTCTCTCTCTATCGCTCTCTATCCCCTTCTTCTCCGTCTCCTCTGCTCCTCATCCTTCTTTCTATCTCTGGCAGGCGTGCACGCGTTCTTCGCCCATGATATCACGGCGACCCGCAAGTGGCCCCTCGAGAGTGGAGACCCCGAATGTCCGCTCTACAGCTGGGTCTGTCTGAGGAAATCAGGAATGTCTAAGCCATTTTGAGTTTTTGTGCGTTTTCTGAAAGCTGAGATCTTCCTGATTATTACACACTTTAAAGTTTTCAATTATCTTTTCAAGAAGATGGGATATTGCATTTTGAAGTTACAAAATGTGGAAAGTGAGAACTTTTTAAAAAATGCATTCAAATTACACCTTAATTGCTTTTTAATATCTGAACGTAAATGAAAAATAAATTGAGAAAAGATATTTAAGTGGTTTTCACAAGAAACAGCTCATGAATTATTTTTCTAAAACGGTTGGGGAAGCCAACTCAGTTATAACTCAGAATCGACCAGAATTGACCACACCGACTATTTTTGCCGATATCTTGGTTCGAGGTCTAGCGACATTTTATTCTTCGTTTCTTCACGTAGACTATGTTCCGACTATTAGAGTGAGCTTACCTGTTTGAGCGATCGTCTGAGAAAATACTCGTACTGATGAAATAAAAGGAATTTCAAGTTAATGCGTCCTCTTCAAACGTAAAACAAAGAGCCCGCATGATGACTTCGGGGAAAATATATTTATTCATCTATTTTTTATTTTTTTTTGCGAAAGGTGGAAAAGGGAAGGGGGTTGGTGGGTTGTACGCCAACGACTAGTGTTCGAGAATGTGTTTGAGCTAGGGGGTGGTGGTGGTGGTAGTGAGAATTGATACAGGCAAAAGCTCCGCCCTCCCTATCTGCCTCTATAGTCCATACTGTCGTATCCAGTTTGTCATGACACCCATCAAACAGCAGAGATTCCTATCAAGTGAATATGTTTTATCATTCTATGCCCTCACAATTTTGGTGAGCCCACATAAGAGTCACCGTGACATCACGTGAGAAGAACGCTTTTAGCTTATTCTATCAATTTGGGGAACATTGGGGTGGGGGGGGGAGGTCGCAAGTAGACGTTATTCCATGTGCAGTTCAAAGCAGACAGGGTAACAGCTCGCTCTTTTTCTCTCTCTCTCTCTCTTTCTCTCTCTCTCTCTCTCTCTCTCTCTCTCTCTCTC
>NW_004797417.1:1097759-1099981 GCF_000002075.1 Aplysia californica
ACACACACACACACACACACACACACACACACACAAACACTCTTTCTTTCTCTCTCATCCTCGTTCTTTCTTTCTTTCTCACTCCTCCTTATCATCTTCCTCCTCCGCCTCCTCTTCTACTTGTTCTTCATATGTGAGGCAGCGTGGTGGAATCAGGCTCTCGTCAAAATAATCAAAGTGAAGAAACTTGCGTTTTTCTGCAGGTTGGTGAATTTTTGTCAAATTTTCGGTTTTTTGCTCAACACCATTCATGCCTATTAAAGAACTCATTTCTATGTGGATTTTTTTAAAACGCTGCTTAAAGGTACAATAAATGTAAACTTTTAGTTGCAACGGACTCTTAAGCTAAGGAAATAACTAATCTTTGGAGGCCATTTTCTCACCAATTTTACCTCTGAAAACAGGTGACCCCACCTCCTTTATTCGCAAATATCTCGACTTGTATTCAAGATAAATGGATATTTTTTTCATACAAAAAAAGACAAGTGAACAAGCTTTAAGATGATACCCATACCTCTATATGTCCAAAAATTGACGAGAGCCTGATTCCACCACGCTGCCTCACATATTATTCTTATTCTAATTTTTTTGGGGGGCCAAATCAGGCTGTGATGAGAAACTTTACTCAACGTGACGGGCTGTCTTTTCCTTATCAATCTAGCATCTTGGTTTTCATTTCTATTCCTCCTGACTTTGTCTTCATCTTCTCCTGTAGTAAGAAAAACTTAGAAATGCAAATGTGCTTGCAGAACAAAATATTTAGTGTTTAGTTAAGTGAGTCCCTTTTAGCTAGCATGGTATAAGGACTTTACCAGCAAGTCCGACGCCAGCGGATCTAATAATACATTTCAGTTATACAGGCCCCAGTATTCATTTTTCGCCTGCTCAAAAAGTCTTAACGAAGTGCTTTATTACGTTTAAGCATGTTTTATTGTTTGCCAGTCTAACGTTGTTTCCGATACGGATTTTTTCCCCATTTCAGAATATCGTGTGTCATGTAAAACATGTATTTCCTCACGTCATAGTTTGATATTTTAGTATCAGCTCGGAGTCTGTAGCTTGTGCTTCGTGTTGTACGTTGACAGAAATTCTTGAGGTGAAGCCGGTGCATATAGTATCTTCTGGATCTGTGAGGCAGCGTGGTGGAATCTGGCTCTCGTCAAAATAATCAAAGTGAAGAAACTTGCATTTTTCTGCAGGTTTGTGAATTTTAATCTTTTTTTTTTTTTTTTTTTTGGCTCAACACTTTTCATGCACATAAAAGAACTCATTTCTGTGTGGATTTTTCTTAAAACGTTGATTAAAAGAACCAAAAATTTAAATTTTCAGCTACCACGGACTCTTAAGATAAGGAAATAACTAATTTTTGGCGGCCATTTTCTCACTAATTTTACCTCTGAAAATAGGTGACCCCCAACTTCTTCGTTCGCAAAAATCTCGACTTGTATTCAAGATAAATGGATATTTTTTCCTTCAAGTAAAGACAAATGAACAAGCTTTAAGATGATATTATAAATAACTCTACATGCCCAAAAAACTGACGAGAGCCTGATTCCACCACGCTGCCTCACATATTTGTATTCGCAGAAAACGGACGTCCTTTCACAGTCAGTTGATGTCTTCTTCATGAGATAAAAAAAGCTGATAAATTGAATTACACTTTGTTGATTACCGTGGGGAATTCTGAGCCACAATGGCAAACACTAATGCATACTTAAACACATAAATACCCATACAAAATTATAGCAAATTCACAATGACTGCAAGATCCTGTTTCGAGCATTAAAAAGGCTGGAAGTTCTATAGTAGGGAAAAGTTATGCGTTTGAAAGTTTGTGTAAATTTTCTAGAGTTAAAAGTTCTTTTAGGTATAGCTCAATCGATATTAATTGTGGTCTGGATTTGGCAGAAAAATGTATTGCATGTAAAGAGAGAATATTTCCTTTAAAAAAGACACTGGGAGATGACCCATGATTGTGAGCACAAACAATAAGCGCGGACATCACGCAGCGAGACGGCAATATCGTCAAGGACACAGGCTCTCACATGTTGGGCTGCTTTCCATTAACGCTCAGTCAGGCCGAAGTAATTGCGTCTTTTGAGCAATAATTATTGTCCTATAGTGTTTTGGGTTTTTTGCGCATTTCGGACTAATGGTGTGTGTGTGTGTGTGTGTGTGTGTGTGTGTGTGTGTGTGTGTGTGTGAGTGTACGTGTGTGTGTG
>NW_004797417.1:1102210-1104687 GCF_000002075.1 Aplysia californica
AGAGAGAGAGAGAGAGAGAGAGAGAGAGAGAGAGAGATAGGGGGGGAGACAGACAGACAGACATACAGACAGAGCGGAGCCTCTCGTTACGAGCTTTTGGGAACAACGCAATTATTATGTGAACCCTCAGTGGCTAGTTATGGCCGTTCATAATACATTGTGTATCGATATTATTGAATGTTTTGACACTGGACACTGAAGCGTTTTTCTCTCTCCTGTTATCCCTTGTTATAGAGACTGGTTGATGGTGGTCGGGCATTGCTGTTGTCGCTGCCGTGATCGTTGCCCGTGGCGTGTTTGCTTAAAAAGGTTGTGGTTGTTAGTATGCTGTCACTGTTGTTTAATTAACGAAACAACAAGTCTTTTGGCTTGTGATCCGAACAAAAAACGGGGTACATGCACAGCTGCTGTCAAACGAGATCTAAAGACATAACGGCTTGGTCGAAAAACGTGACGCAGCTGGTAAAATAGATCGTAGCAACCTGCTGTTTAAGACATTATAGATCTATAACATCCATCAGGGAAGGACACTTACTACAGAATAAGAAAATTCAGAAGTGAAGATAGATTAAGAGATTACCTCATTACGCAGCTTGAATACAGCTCTATCAATGCTCACGCTTCTCTTCTTCACACGACAATAATAGCTACTGGTAAAAATGAAGCAAGCGCGGCAGGGGTATGCCCAGAACAACCTACTTGGAGAACCTAAACCGATGGGTGACGGGCATATCGAACTAGAGTACTCTAGTTCACTGTGGTGTCAGGGGAAGATCAGGATAACGTAGCTTTTTAAAGAGTATCCGAGCAAAGGAAAGAAAGGAGAACCATGATCTGCCCCCATGTTTGTCGCAGATCTGGCTCTTGGTGGTGATGATGATGTGAGATACGGTGACTCCTCACATTGTGAGAGATTGGTCGGCTTTCTGCCACCGTCCGCTCCCTGTGCTTATTTTATTCTCTCGTTTGTGCATGATCTTTTCTACGGTCTGGAGAAGTGAGGTCGTTACCTCTTCATCAACTCAACTGACCCGTTCCAACCCCAGAGACAACAGTAACACCGCCCTTCCTATTATGCTTCAGTGTCCGCGGGCTGGCTGGTTAAAAATATCCCCTTATTCTATTAGAGGACGCGCAACTTCCCTTCCGGCGGGGTGCTATAAATACACCAAAACCTATTTAGCAATGAAGTGGTACCTTCTCTGCGTACTTAAGGCAATTTCTGGCAATTTTTATTTTTTTTAATACGGACCGGACAACGGGGAGTCTAGTCTAGTAAAGTATGAATCCCGCATTTTCACAGTGGTGCACGGCCTCGAAATTATCTGTCTTAGTCTAAAAAGGCCGTACCTGCTTCAAAACAAAAGCACCACGACTTCATATTATTATTACGATCTGGTTTGAGACATACATCGAGCATTAAAACAAAAATAACCAAGGCAAACTTCTAAATAGATGTTTTAATGACACAAGTGTTGACTCTGCGCTGCCTGGGCTGTACAGACGATTGAAAGGGCTGTGGATGTGTTTGGGGTGTGTGTGTTTGTGTGTGGGGGAGGTGGGTTGATGAGGCAGCTAATAGTTGCAGGTCAGAACCGAACTAAAAATAATAAAAGAGTGTCCATGCTCAAATCAACAGGTGATAAATTAACTTGAGTGGGTTGGGTTTTTTTGTCGGTGCTAGCCAGGTGATCGGTTTGTGCCACGATAGCGACTTTACGCCTTAAATCTGGCGTGCAAACCGAACCGAACCGATCGTGCCAGTGGGCACTGGCACTGGGTAGTAGCTGTTGTCGTATTTACACCTTCTATTATTTCTTCCATCTCTGTGGAGGAGACATAACAGTAAAAAGTGTTGAGAAAACCAACAGGTGTAAGCGAAGCCAAAAGTTATTGCCGTGTCGTCAGCATGATTTATTGTGAGACACGCACCTGCTGGGGGGAACAGCAGATGACTGGTGACATGGTACGCAAACATGTTATGTTATCGATGAGTAGGTCCTTACGTCCTTCCTAGGATAACGATGGTTCGTTCGTTCTATCTATCTATCTATCTATCTATCTATCTATCTATCTATCTATCTATCTATCTATCTATCTATCTATCTATCTATCTATCTGTCTTTCTATCTTTCAGTCTATCTATCTGTCTGTCTGTCTGTCTGTCTGTCTGTCTATATGTATGTCAATCTAAATATCAATCCTATCTTTCTATTGATCTCTCATTATCTATTTATCTATCTTTCTGTCTATCTATCTATCTATCTGTCGATCTATCTGTTGATATATCTATCTATCTATCTATCTATCTATCTATCTATCTTTCTATGTATCAAAAAATGTTCACCTCTCTCAAGTTTCCCCCTTCTTTCTGTCATAGTCTGACTGTTCGCCACCCCCACACCCCTCAAACGTCCTCACTTCTCTTTCACTCCCCCCTCTCTCTCTCTTTCTCTCTCTCTCTCTCTCTCTCTCTC
>NW_004797417.1:1106607-1109403 GCF_000002075.1 Aplysia californica
CTCTCTCTCTCTCTCTCTCTCTCTCTCTCTCTCTCTCTCTCTCTCTCTCTCACACTCTCTCTCTCTTATAATTCTTCTCCGTCTTCTTTTCCTTCTTCTTATTCTTCTCTCTATCTCACATTTTCCTCCCTCTTCCCTCTCTCTTTTTAAAGTATCTATCTATCTATCTATCTATCTATCTATCTATCTATCTATCTATCTATCTATCTATCTGTATATCTATCTATCTATCTATCTATCTATCTAGCTAGCTATAGTCGAACAATTCATTTTGTTGAGTTTTTGTGATTTTCGTGAGAGCCTTCTAGACCACAAAACGACAAAGTGAGCCATGTCTAAAAATATGTTATTAAGTCTTACCCGCCTACTTAACTTCTGGCCAGTGATAAACTTGAGAGAGATTGGGGAGGGAGCACGTGTGTGTCCTGTGTATGTTAGGGAGGGGAGGGTTGGTAGAGAGTTTGAGAAGAGATTCAAGGTTCGGGATTCCTATCGAAACAAAGCTATTAGCGTTTCTACGCCAAAGCCTCTGCGGGCCCTAATTATGAGCAACTCCTCACACTTAAAATCAAGTGCAATAGCTTGTTTCAAGCGTAAAAAAATAGCCTTCGAATGAAAAGATCAGCTAACGAACTGAATTGATTGGAGTCGCCAGTCATTTTTGCCTTGTTAACGTAGAGCCTGCTGGAAACTTGGGAAAAAAACAATGAGACTGCATAGCTCTGCTTCCTTCACACGCGATATGCATGTTGTTAACGTCGAATATAATCAGATATTACGCTGAGAGGATAAAATTCCAGAATTTCCATTCATTGAGCATTTCACCTGGTGAGACTCACAAGTAATTTCGAAATGTTGGCAGTCAGAAATTAAAACCATCTAGAGAGTGCGATTGGATTAAAATAATTGATGAAGATGTGTAGTCGTTGGACGCTTGGTCTTTCAGGCAAAATAAACAAACAACTTAAGTATGATTCTCACGACGGTAAGACAATATATGGACCATCCTTTCTTTTGTTTAGGATACTCCTGTCTCAGCTTGGGGCTGCCTTCTAAATCATCTTTTTAGTAAGATTGTTACGGTACTTGCGACACCATGTGGCCATATAAGTGCCGAAGATTACAGACGTTACAAGCAAGTAACAAACACAAAAGATGGATGAGAGATAAGAATAAAAGATGTTTGGTAGGAAAGAAGGAGCACGCCAAAACAGAGCACTCGCCTATCACCCTCGCTAAATGATCTAAGTAATAATTGTGCCAATGCGGGTGTAAAGAACATCATGAATTAACTTTTTAAAATGTATTTACGTTGTAATCGTAGGCAGGGTCAAAGCGTACTGCCCTCCATCCCCCCCTCCCACTTTCCCTCTTCGACCCCCTCCCCCCACTTTCCCTCTTCGCCCCAACTCCCACCCCTGCATTCATCCTATGTGACCTAAACAACCTGGATGATGACATAAACATTTTCAAAACAAGAAATAAAGCGCATTATTCCACTGCATCCCTTTAGCGTAGAGTACAGCCTCAACCAAACCATAAAAAGCAACAATTATGGTACAATCTGACTTCCTATCGACGAAACTTAATACTAAGAACTTCTGATATCTTCTCAATCCTATATCCGAATTTTTGTTCGGCCTTTGGGATTGTTTGTTTTTTGTGTTTGTTTTTTTAATTTCTCTGTATTTTCTGTTGTCTTTTTCAAGTGGGAGCGGTTGGATTATAATTGCAGTCTCTATACAATTTAGATAGACTGAGATGTCACTTTAAAACACCCATTGTTGAACAGTCAAAGCTTTTTAAATATTTTATCTGATAGTTGAAAACATCACTTGCCACGGCAAAATGTCACCTCTCAATTATTAATTTCAACTATAGGTTTGTTTATCTATCTATCTTCTTCAAATACCAGATATGAAACACACATCAGCGATCATCGTTCTCCATTTATTTCTTTACTCAAATGCTCCCAGAAAGCCTATACTATCCTCGCCGTTTTTGGTCTGCCATCTGTTCATTGTCTGTAAGTAGGTTATTATTTCTCATTCTCTTCCACATACAGTCTAGCAAAACTTTTGAAAAGTCTAATTCAACAACATTACTTTGTAGTTACAAAACTCAATACACAGAGCCCTCTATCACCGCTAAGATCTTGTGCGTGCGGATATTATGTTTTTCCAAGCCAAGAGCCTGTTTTGCATAGTGCGTGTGTCTATGCTGGAAGTTGATAGCCTATCGAGATAGTGTTCTAAAATTTCCATACATTAAACGAAATACATGTTTCATTTTGTGAAAGTGGCATGTCATCGTCAACGGACATACGCAAAATGTTAATGTCATGAAGAAGCCACACCTGTTGGCTATTTTGCTGCTGGTGATACTGTTGTTGCTGCTGCTGCTGCTGTTTAACACCCTGCTAGACATACGCAGGTCATCTCATTGGCTAAGCAGGGCACTCGTTTACCCGTCAGACTCGATCCTCAGAGGGAAGATAGTATTCCTTGATGGACGAGAAAGAGATCCTGTCTCATAATAATATCTGAACCGCGAACTCGCCTGAATGCCCAGGATTATAACCAATGGTGCTTCAGAGACCTTGCCTAGATTTCTGGTCAATTGATTATCTAATAGCCAGAACACATCTGTCTCGATGACATTATTTCATGTGGGCGTTCGGCACTGGGTACAGCCTTATAAGGATTATTTTCCTTGTTTCCTTTTTCGAATAATGATTTCCTTTTTTCACACTGAGGTTTACAGAGCAATTTAGCTATTTAGTCAGGGACCTATTCC
>NW_004797417.1:1109637-1114875 GCF_000002075.1 Aplysia californica
TATCTATCTATCTATCTATCTATCTATCTATCTATCTATCTATCTATCTATCTATCTATCTATCTATCTATCTATCTATCTATCTGTCTGTCTGTCTGTCTATCTATCTGTCTATCTATCCGTCTATCTATCTATATATCTATCTATATATTTATCTATGTATCGATAATTCAGTTCATAATTTGGCTAAGATGTTAAGGTGTTCGCCTCTCATTCAATGGTCCCAACTTCGAATCCGGGTAATCACCGAAAAATTTCTTCCCTAAAATTGTCTTTCATCTCCTTAACTGCTCTCTAGCAATGTTCTGTTGTCTGCTTTCCCTCCTGCTCTCGGCTCCTGACTCTCTCTGCAGCCTTAGTACTGCTTCCTCGCTCCTTCTTACTGCTGTCTTTCTACCACACCCCTGATCTTCTGGTAGGAAAAATCTACATCTATCCTTCTCGGATAAGGGCGATAAATCTCGGAGGTCCGGTGTGCAAGTTGCGCACGTTACAGATCCCTTGGTGGTCCAAATTCGATAAGAGTAGACTCCGGCCGCTACTCGGGCAAAAATTCAAAATTCCCTATCAATATTGAAAATGCTCCGTGTGACACGCGCGCTCATCTGCAGTTGCGAGCGCCGCAAAACACTTACCAAAAACAAATCTATCTAACTATATATCTATCTATCTTTATTTAAGTTCTTAAGTTCATAATTTGGACAGACGTCGAGACCCCATGAAATCAACATTAAACCTGTCAGTTTCTCTTTGAGCACTTTAATCCTCATCACGACATTTGCCAGGTTACTAGTCTAGCATTCCAAGTATTGAACGCGAGAACAATGGTCTGTCAGCGTGGTGGAATCAGGCTCTCGTCAAAATAATGAGATTGAAGAAAACAACAGATTTCTTCTTGCTTAGCAATTTTTATCAAATTTTTGTTTTTTGGCTCAACACCTTTTATGTCCATTTGCAAACACATTCCTTTGAGGATTTCACCGAAAACGTTGATTAAAGGCACAATAAATATAAAATAACAGTTTCCATGGACTCTCCAGCTTTGGAATTTACCAAGCTTTGGCGGCCATTTTCTCGATAATTTTACCTCTTAAATCAGGTGACCCCCACCTCCTTCAATCCAAAATATTTCCACTTCTATTGAAGATCGATGGATAATGTTTTCATTGAAAGCAAGACAAATGAACAAGCTTTAAGATAATACCAATAACTCAATGTGCCCCAAAATTGACGAGAGCCTATTTCCACAACGCTGCCTCACAATGGTCTGACCTGTACCGTGTTCCTCCGTGCGTCGCCCAAGGTCATCTCAGTGTCCAGCAACGGTTTATAGGCTTAGTTTTAGTTTTAGTAAGGTTTTACGACGCTCGTTACTGCATAAGGTCATATGAGCGCCAAGGGGTGGACGTCAACAGAAAAGTCCAAACAGGGATTCAGGCTTACCCTGCTCACCTCTCTTGCCTCAACAGCGCAAAGTTTGCTTCGACTATCGAGGCACCCCGGAAATAGCAGTTCACAGGAATAAGACAAATATAAAAAAGAAGTAGAGGAAAAATGACGATAGTAAGGATGAGGAAAGAAAAAGCAGCAGTTCGCCCTATGTTGTTCCGGCACAGTATGAGCATGACATTTATAAATCATCCCATTTACAATTCTACTATGCATAAGAATAATATGTTAATATCCAACCTTCGGGAATGGCCTAAAGACAGTTTTGTCATTAGCACTGCCCTTGGGGAGGGAGGGGGGTTATAGGCTAATAGTAATAGGTGTACATTGAATTAGATTGAGGTTGATATAACATTACAGATTTGTTTACAACGCCATATTGATTGTTTGCTTGTTTGGGTAAAGAGATGCAAAACGACTCAACAACAGTACAAAATGTAATTTAGTGAACAGAAAATGTATGGCAGACAGACAATCAGACAGAGAGACAGACAGACAGACAGACAGACAGACAGACAGACAGACAGACACAGACACACACACACACACAAGGAACAAAAATAAAAATATCGACCCACTGGTGGCATTACTCACCAACATGTACAATACCATGGGATGGATATGCTGTTTTCCCTACTGCAAAGGATGGGGTTTGGGTAGGGGTGTAGCACATGTAGTTGTTTTCTTTTCGAGGGGGGAGAGGGGGGTGTACCTGTGCTGAAGATGCTGAGACAGGGCCCCAAGTGTTGTGTTTTGCAGTCTGCTTAAGAATGTATGGGTTAAACGTGTTTACCTGTTTAAAAATTGTTCCAGTTATCTCGCTGCTTTTCAGTGATACATGTACATTATGGCTATTTTCTTTTAAGTGACATTCATCAACCTCACCAAAAGCAAATTGTGAATAAACAATACTCCTACTCAAACAGCGGTTTTCAACATCATCTTAAGGCACCACAGTGGTGATCCGAGAAAGAGAGAGAGAGAGAGAGAGAGAGAGAGAGAGAGAGGGAGGGAGGGAGAGGGGGGGCAGACAGACGGACAGACAGACAGACAGACAGACAGACAGACAGACAGACAGACAGACAGACAGACAGACAGACAGACAGAGAAAGAGAGAGAGACGGGGAGAGAGAGATAGATAGATATAAAGAGACCGAGACAGATAGATAGATAGATAGATAGATAGATAGATAGATAGATAGATAGATAGATAGATAGATAGATAGATAGACAGATAGATTTCAACATTGTAGAGATAAAGCTGTTATCGTTGTCGTTTTCATTGTCGTTGCTGTTTTTCTCATAAAAACAATAAAATTGGCATAAGCTCTCAAGTTAGATACGTGCTCTTATGACCTTGTCTGTCCGTGCCAAAAAGCAATGTGCGAGACGTGTCCAATTAAAAAAATAGATAAGATTAGGTAAGATGATACTCTATTGACCAAATGGGAAATTTCTTTTTCTTGGCTGAACAGGAATGGTAAAAGTACAAGTAGTTATCAAAAGAATGTAAATTAGATATTACTTTCTTTAAAATTCGATACGAAGGGGAAAATAAAACTGACAATAATACACATATCACAATAGATGCATTTTTCAACGACATGCAGGAATTTATTACAGACATTTAAAGTTATTAATATACATTCGAATTATATATTACGTCGTTTTGAAAATCGCCAGCAATACACGTTATGTTTATTTCGATAGTAGCCGTAATTTCAGACGGTGAAAAACTTCTTTTTTTACTTTTTTTCTTTTACTTTTTTCAAAAGTTCTTAGTGGTACCCATCTGCCGCTTCGTGATCTTACAATTTGTTCGGAGAGAAGGTTTGTTGAGTTGTTTATATATGCTTGGGTTTTTTGGGTTTTTTTAATACTTGTGATCTTATTTATTTCATCAATCATGGTAAAAAAGAAATCCAGAGATCTTGCTGGCTTTCTTTATGATTCTGTCAAATTTTGTTTTGCCTTGGAGATACTCGAAAAATACCCCCCCCCCCCCTACTAGTGAATCGATGTAATATCGTTTGCGTTCAAGGCCAAAAGGGTAACCATGAAACAACAGAAAAAGGTATCGGTAGTAGTGTAGCGGTTAGGCACTTCGTAAACCCACGCAGAAGACCCGAGTTCGATTCTATGTTGGGAGAATTTCTACCGAGTATCTCAGTACAAACTATTTTTAAAATGCAATAGCAGTCTTTTAGCGATCCTGATATATGGTTCAAAGATATGGAAAACAAACAAAGCAGTTCAAAGAAATCAAAACACTTTCAAATAAAAGGTCTACGAGTACGTGAATTTATAAATAAAATGGAATTAATTTATAGCAAAAAATAAATTGTCGGAAAGGCTTGGATTAAAGACACCAACACAACCAAAAAAAGGAGAAAATAGAAATATTTGTGACATTTCTTGAGAATGCTAGAGACAAGATTGCCTTATTAGACATGGAACGGAGACCAAAGTATGGAAAATAAAAAAGAAATAGACCAATTGGCAATTATAAGAGTTCGATCAGGTCTGGGCCTGGATGTGTCAAAGCTAGAGGAAGTGACCAGGGACAAACAGGTATTCTGTCGACTGTTGTCTATCCTGTGTATCTGACAGCTCAGGGGGAGAGACAGAGAGAGAGAGACAGACAGAGAGAGAGAGAGAGAGAGAGAGAGAGAGAGAGAGAGAAGAAGAAGAAGAAGAAGAAGAAGAAGAAGAAGAAGAAGAAGAAGAAGAAGACCTCGATCTCCCTCTCAGCCTGCGTTGGCCCTGACAGCTGGGGCTGAAACCCTTGGCCTTCATAATCTAAATTGTGTCGATGGGTGTGTAAAAACACTTATATTTTGTATTAGTAGGACATAAAAAAGAACGTAACTCACCCAAGTAATCCTCTTCGAGGTCGGAGCTGGAAAGTAGACCCAGGATGATGCTTTGTGTCGCAACTTCCACAAAATCTAAATAAGGCGATGGTCGCCTAGGGTCGATGTCTGTTGTTCACAATACAATCGCACAACACTTTGGTACTCCCAGAATAGTCCGCTATCCTTTCAGTATTGCACCATTTCTTTTGCACATTATTATGCTAATCCTCTAGACGGTTTGCTCACCTCGTGCACAGATACTGACTTATCCAAAGAGTGTGCCGAATTTTTCACTCAGTTAAAACTCGTCTTGCGTGAAACAGAAGAGCTCGTTCCTCTTCCAGGGTTGTATCAGGGGTGACGTGTTCTTTATGAGATGGCACTGCATAAAAGACACCAAAAAAGTATTACTGCGTCATGAGAAAGAATTTAAGAAAGAGTTTTGAACTTTCGCCGTCATTTATGCTTTTAGTAAGGAAAAGTCAATTCAATATAATATTTCATAAGTGCGCGTTACAAAAGCCACGAGAAAAAATATGTCGCCAAAGTTAGCAATTGACAAAAGCACCACTCACCTCCAACCGACAGAAATCTAAACTTTTAGTGGTCGATTTAACAATTGTTTGTGTCCTTTTCACGTGTTTTGTCACAGGTTAAACAATCACAATTAGTTTGGACTGCGGTTCGTAGACGATGAGACACTCGCTTTGTAGTCCGGAGGTTCAGGTTTCAATGAAGGCATTCGCGTATTTTACTGAGTTTTGTGTGTGCAAATATCCATTTATATATTAGTGGACAAACTCGTTTCACGAGTGCACATGGTGCATTGCTTGCATGAAAGCACGTGACATATTTAAGAGCTGGGCGAGGGCGTGAGCCGGGCAATGAGTGAGAGAGAGAGGGAGTATAATAATACAAAAGAAAAAGGAGGGGG
>NW_004797417.1:1115713-1117676 GCF_000002075.1 Aplysia californica
TGTGTGTGTGTGCGTGTGTGCGTGTGTGTGTGTGTGTGTGTGTGTGTGTGTGTGTGTGTGTGTGTGTGTGCGTTTATTTGTATGTTAAATACACAGAGAGGGAAAATGAGTGAGGTTATTGGAAAGCGGATCACTCAATTGATCCTCTCTCGCCAGGACTGCAGGACGAAAGAAAATAATATAATATCTCTCTTTGAAAGCCAGAAAAATATTGTCGTAGTAAACCCTCATTACAGTGCTAACGTGCGATATATTCACTTCGATTCTACATGTTCTACACCCCATCACCAGCAGTTTCTTCACTCATGAGGCCGGATGCATCGACCCTCTCAGGCCAAGAGTGCTGGACATTACACTCCAGCAGAAACACGGAGATACGCTAAAAAAATATCAACGGAAAGACATCATCATCAAATGCCAGATCTGGGACAGACATCGGCGATTATGTTTCTCCTTTCATTCCTTTACTCAGATGCTCTCAAAAAACGCTGAGTTATCCTGAACTCTTTCCCTGTCACACATATTTTTAGGCTGTCAGGGTAAGCTGGTATGTGTCTTCCCCTGCCTCGATTGCCTCGAAGTTTACAAGTGAGATATAAGGCTCTAAGAAATAGACGGCACACAATTTCTTTTGACACTTTTCTAGGCTTACAGGTTGCAAATCTGGACACAGATTTGAGAGACATTAGACAGTTTGCAAATTTCCTTTCGGAGATACTTATGTCGACAATACGATAAATGTTGCAGTCAGGACACGCTTTTGGGGGGGGGGGGTGATTTCTTAATTTCTTGCCTTAATTTGGAATCGAAATCATAATATCTTTTAATTTTACAAACCAAACGAAGAGCATAGCAGTTTAAACGCATGCATAGACACTGACTTACATAGACCCACCGTAAGAGAAATCAATTTTGTAAAAATGAATGAATTCATCAAAGAGATAAAAAAGAGCATCTTAGGATTTGTTTACACATTTGCAGACGGAACTCTCAGACGTCAGCACGTCTACAGAATAGATGCTGCGTTCTTGCTTTGGCTTGTGTGCTTCGTTGATCGGAAATATCTACCTGCCTGTACTGCAACTGATCTTTATTCTTTTCTTAAGATTTGGTAGGTATAATAATACACCCTTGAAAACCAATCTTTCTTACACTGAAAGTGTTAACATTGACATTACGAGGCTGCGAGGTGAAATCAGGTGCTCGTAAAAACAATGAAATCAAAGAAATCGGTATTTTTCTGGGCGATTGACATTTTTTTTCTTCTGACTCAACATCTTTTATGTCCTATTAAAAACGCATTTATATTTGCATGTTATCGGCAAACGTTCATTTAAGGCATGAAAAATGTAATTTTCAGTTTCCAAAGACACTCAAGCTTTGGAAGTCACCAAACTTTGGCAGTCATTTTCTCGTTAATTTTAACTCTCATACCAAGGGACCCCTCATCTCCTTTAATCGCAAATATCTCGACTTCTATTCAAGAGAGACGGCTTGTTTTTGTTTTGTTTGTTTTTAGGTCAAATGCAAGACAAATGAACAAGCTTTAAGATTATATTAATAACTCTATATGCCCAAAACCTAACGAGGGTCGTTACATAACTTACTGCGACAAAGCAAGTAATAGGTTTACGACTTGTAAGAGTTAATCCTCGAATGTGGCGTCTGTTCTTCTCGCACGAGTTATCTCAGGTCATCTTATTCCATCTCCTTTTCTCGTTTTTTTTTATTGAAACAACGCTGGCTCGCACACACAGCACCTACACATCAGTCGCCGGTCTCATAAACAGTAAAGTGAGAAAGACAATTCCCAGGTAAGAGTAGCCAGCGCGTGAGGGAGGACCCACTCATACCCTGTGGATCAATAGAATGGGTTTACGACCTTAAACGTTTGTAAATAGTGGAGAAGCGTAGTGCACCAGATCTTTTTCCCTCTCTCTCTCTCTCTCTCTCTCTCTCTCTC
>NW_004797417.1:1119496-1121829 GCF_000002075.1 Aplysia californica
TAATATTTTTTTTTATTAACTGCCAACGTATCATATGATATATATACATTTTGTCGGGGTTTGGCGCGGGGGGTGATGTCTTCCATCCCCCTATAAAAACGAGACATGTCTGTAGATAAGTCTCTCTCTCTCTCTCTCTCTCTCTCTCTCTCTCTCTCTCTCTCTCTCTCTCTATCTATCTATCTATCTATCTATCTTTCTCCCTCTCTCTATTTCTGTGAGTGTGTGTGTGTGTGTGTGTGTGTGTGTGTGTGTGTGTGTGTGTGTGTGTGTGTGTGTGTGTGTGCGTGTGTGTGTGAAGACATTATGATGGGGCAGAGCCATAGATATGTAGGGGTTATTGCAAAACTAAGGAGTAGGGGATTAAGCGCATTCTGGGTATCCAACAACGCGCTACCTCAGAGTTTCAAAGTTCTATCAGAGAGGGTTTACAGTAATAGTATTACTGTAAACTCTCTGGTTCTATCTGACATTTTAGGCAGCTCTGGGTTACTTAGACCATGAGGTCGAAAATTCAGATTTTCTATCTGCTCTATCAAAATCGTAAGATTATTCGGAGTTGTTGTCAAGATATTCAAACAATTACATTTGAAAAAGTTTCAACATGCTGTGAAGCTCAAAATTTGTTACGTCAATTTTCTCAAAACTAGATATTGAGTAAACAGAACTTTGTAATTCTATGGTAGCCCACGCTTAAAGACGCTCTGTTTTGGGACACTAACAAAAGATGCAAAATTTCGTTATTCATACATGTATTTCGTATTATTATGTTTCCTTAACTGAGGTCTACCGCCCCCCCCCCCCCATGCTTATTATGAAATATGCAAATTTGTTATTCTTATTTGTATACGGTGGTTCGAATTATTTCCTTAAACCAGCTCGAATAGACCCAGTTTTTTCGGTCTGCTTTAACCATTCAAAACCAGACAATCCACATTGTAATGAGGCCTTGACTTGAAAAAGAAATTATGCAGAAGTTGGGTTTTTTTCGCTTAATGCAAGTACATGTACTTCTTATCCCACTATCTAATTAGACGACTCAAACTTGTTTCTTCCTAAACCTTATTGCTTTTGTTAAGTAGGATCTAGATTCGATTGAAACATATTCGATTGAAACTTTCATCCTACTTTAAATCTTTCACGTCTCACAATGACCTCCACTGGTACCCTGACAATGACAACGTGCCAACAAGTACAGTAATTACTACTGTGACAGTCCCCTTTACAGCTGCTGCTGCTGCTGCTGCTGCTGCTGCTGCTGCTGCTGCTGCTGCTGCTGCTGCTGCTGCTGCTGCTACTACTACTACTACTACTACTACTACTACTACTACTACTACTACTACTACTACTACTACTACCAGGGGCGGCTCGTGGGGTTAAAAAGTGGACGTGCACAATTAAGCAACAGCAGGTTGAAAATAGTCAAGGGCATATTTAATGGGATGGTAGGATCTTGGGTTGGTGAAGGAGGACCTTATTTTCATTCTTTTTACTGGTCGCTTTGATTTCTATAACTAAATCTGTTTGTTAGCTAAACATCAAATTCTTTATCTGCATTGGAACTGAACACTCGAGTAATAACTTTCACCACTCCACTACAAAACCATTCAAAGGCACAACTCATAGGGCGGTGACATAAGTATGTCACGTTCACCCCCCTCAGGTTCACGATCACAGAGTAGCTTAAAATAGTGGCAAGACAATGAACCAATCACAATTCCCTTGAGCACTCCTCTGGATTGCTCCGGGGATCACATAATTTTGGCATTGAATAGTGCAGAATAGTGTATAGGCTATAGCGTTTATTTTTAGACTGCCTGCTGAGGGCTATGTTTCGTGGGAGCACATTTGAGATGTGCCGTCTTGTTAATATTAATGTACCGCCAAACTTGCTACGAGTGTCGTCATCGCTTGGGTTATCCCAAAGAGCGATTTACAGGTCAGATTACCAATGTTGAATATTCTGTTACGTTTAGTTAAAGCGCGTGGACTTAGCATGGCATAATAGATGTTTTGCGGCGCTTTTGACACAGAAATGACAGTTACAGCGCCAGCAGGTACCTTGTTCTGATATTATATTTGGCTAGTGTTTGTTTCTGACTTCATTTATTTCATTTTTGTGGATGCTTTTCGTAAAAGAACATTTTTTTTTTTTAATTGGGCGGCACTGCACGACCGTGCTCTATGGACGAACCGCGCCTGACTACTACTACTACTACTACTACTACTACTACTACTACTACTACTACTACTACTACTACTACTACTTACTACTACTACTACTACTACTACTACTACTACTGCTACTACTACTACTACTACTACTACTACTC
>NW_004797417.1:1122712-1127450 GCF_000002075.1 Aplysia californica
TTCTCATCATCATCATCATCATCATCATCATCATCATCATCATCATCATCATCATCATCATCATCATCATCATCATCATCATCACCATCATCATCATCACTACTTCCCCTTAACAACCACAACTTCTTACCAAATTGTAAATAAATGAAATGATTAAAATAAACGCATTACTAAAAAAACAACAACACAGAACACAAGTAGACAGCCAGACAGACACATAAATAGACAGTCATTGTTAAACAAAGGATAGACATAAAAATAACGGACTTGGAGTCGGCAACAATAAACGGACAAAGTCAAAATGTGAAGCAAAAAACAAACTGTTTTTCATCTCGTAATAGCAGAATGATCCAAATTGCACAGCAAAATACACAATGAAGAGAGTTTGAGAGAGTGAGAGAGAGAAAGAGAGAGAGAGAAAGAGAGAGAGAGAGAGAGAGAGAGAGAGAGAGAGAGAGAGAGAGGGGGCGGTTGGGCGGGGGAGGTTGAGAGAAAATAAGAAACGAAATCCAGAAAATGTGAATCAAGAGATTCGACATTGGACACCAAGAGAGAGAAGAGCAGCAGCCTTCACTGATAAATAGTCGCTATTTTTCTTTATGTATGTATATTATGTATTTGTACCGATATTACTTTTCGTTAGTTCTCAGTGCTTCTCCGAAAGGACGCGTTGTGCAAGTAAAATTTCACGAATAATCACTAACGTTTCATGCAAATGAATAATTAATTCTTCTAGCGACTATGATTCATTCTAACGTGTTTGTGGCGAAACGAAACTACTAGCATAATAACATTATTGCCACGAGGGCATCTGCTCTGACTTGCAAGAGGGGCTTCAGAGTGCACGTATTCAGTAACAAAATTTGTGATTTTGACTTACTGGAACAAGTTTTGTAGAGGATGAAAAAGGAAACGTGTGTGAGGGTGGGGGGGGGGTGGGGGGATTCAGTACACCAATGTATTCAAAATCTAGCGCAAAGAGCCAAATAAGATAGTTCAATTCTATGGCTTTAAATAATATGAGGCTCAACGGGAAGAAAAGAACCTGCCCATTAACTTAAACAAACATGTAGCGCCCGTCGTAGTTGCGTTGTTGCGCTCGTAACCAAAATCATGAGTTCCAACCCCTTCAGACACATTGAGAAAGGCACGTTGCACAAATTTCCATCCCTTCTCCCAGGTGGCAATAAGTACCTGGCTACGGACGGCGAAAGTTCTTATCGGTTGTTAATGATTAAAGCGCTCGACTGGCTGCTTGCGCTATAACTATAATGCTTCCTTGGATGCTAAGAATGTTTCTGAGCGCTCTAAGGTCTGCTAGGGTAATAAAGTCGTAAAACGCACAAAGATTGCTGTAGAGGATGGATAGGCCTACATTATGAAGATCACATTTTTATGATTATTACTAGCTGGGCCCCCTTTCGATGAAAGGAATGATCGGTGCATTAAATTAACATCAACTGAAAATCATTGGCCTACTATATTTACACTCTACTGGAATGGAGCAATAAATCTTGAGAGAAAAGTGACAAATGTGTTTCCAAGTTGCCAAATATAAAAGTATAATAGATGTATAGATTGATTCTTCATTCTGCTTTCGTGGTTGTACACTCCATAATTTCAAAGGTGTGGAATCAGTCCGCGCGGCTGATGAACGGAAACCTCACTTGTTTACAATGGCGTCTTAGAAGACGGACTTTCCCAAGATTATATCTAAACGAAACTAATGAAAAACTAGAAATTAAACTACAGTGACTTCAGGCCTCTAAATAAAACTGTGCACCCTTTAAATGATTCGGAACCACATTTTTAAAATTCAAATTCGAAAGTAGTTCGGAAGTTTTAGGCGGCCAAAGTGACGAACTTTCACAAATATAACATTGTAGAGATAGAAACAACTGATCTTATGCATTTGCGAGCACCGTAACACCTTACTAAAACTAAACTGTCATTATTATCATCTTTAATACGCCTATTGCCATTATTATATATAGGTTTTTTTAGATCAAATGTACACATAAGAAATACAAATGCCGCATAGCAAGTTCAAATACCACATAGAAAGTTTCACGCCACATAGAAAGTTCAAATGTTCAATAGGAAATGTTAGAGCCCGATTGTGCGAAACAAGTTCAAATGTACAAATAGCAAATCCAATAAATGTAACAGAATCGCAAGTTCAAATGCCCCATAGCAAAAGCAAATATCCTCCACAAAGATTATTCAGCGTGAGAAGCATTTCAATGTGCTTAAACTGATTTGACGACAACCACAAGCAGTATCCTTTTACTTTTAGGGTGAATGGATCACCATAAAATAAAATCCCGAGGATGCTCCCGCGGAATGAAATTCTGATAGGACTGGAGCAACAAGCCATCAATATGCAGCATGGCTGATGCAGAACATTTAGCGGTATGAATTTGCCTTCATCGATGAGGCTGGTATCAAGCTGTTGACGAAGAAAACCCGAGGAAGAGCACAGAGTGGTCAATGCTTTGTCACAGTAGGGCTGGGTCAAAGGGGACCGAACAGCACGATGACATTTGCTGTCAGTGCTGAGGGTGGCCTGGTCTTTCACGACTTTCAAGTTGAGGGAATCGCAGCTACCATTTCAACCCATCCCTCTAAGAAACTGTTCCAACAATCCCACAACGAAGTATGCTTGGTATGTAACAACGCTCGAGCATTAAGGCAAGCTTTAAATGGCAACTCATTAATAAATTGGGGGTGAAATAATCTTTCCCCTTACACACATTTTCTTAACATCTACGAGAACGCTTGTGTTATCATAACCGTTCTTTTTTTTTTTGTTTAGACTTGTTTCTTTTCATTTTCATTTTTTTATTGTTTATTTTTTGCTTCATTTAACAGTTCCGTTTCATCAAATAGACTCGAGGTGAAAAATCTTGCCAACTGCATACATTGTCTTACAATCTGTAAAAACGTTTCTTAATTTGGAAATACGATTTAGTGGCGTGAGTATATAGTGGTTAGGCTATTGGAGCTGTAATCGTGAGATTCTGGTTCAGGGGTTCGAGCCTCAGTTCGGTCCGGCGTTGTGTCCTTGGGAAAGGCACTTTACACGATTTTTCCGTTTGGATCGGTCCTTTCGGTGATAAACGTTGATCTCGGAGATCCTGCCTCTTAAATAACCTAATAGCTATACCATTTTACCATTGAAACATTTTTTGGGGGAAAACGATTTGAAACAGATGTTCGCTGAAGCAAGAGACTAAAATGACCACTCAGCAGACTCACTGACAGAGGATGGTAACACTTGCCCAGTCGATGGAACAAAAAACCCAAGCTGTCACTACAGTGAATATGGCAGCAGTCTTCAGATCAATGCAAGCCTATATGCCACAGCGTTTTGTAGTGCAACAATAAGTAAATAAAATTAAACTTGGTTTAACATTTCGTCCAGTTAGTTCTATATACACCAGCAGTTAGTTGATTGTTATCATAACCTTTCGTTTTTGTTTAAACATGTGGGTTTATTTTCGGGTTTTAAAAAAATTAACAATTAGTTTCGTTTCAAGTAATTTCTTCCTTGTGGCACCACACGGCTTACATCGTGGCAAAAAAACCACCTAATCCTTTTACTTCTTACCTTGATACACTTCTTATACTTTTTTTCTCCATTTCAAGAATATTTACGTTTGAAATTGCTATGTGGTATTTGAATTTGCTATGTGTTACATTTGATGTTTCTAAGTTTACTTTTGAACTTGCTATTGTTGTAATAGGACTTTTTATGACGTCATTTGTATATTTGGATTTGCTAGGTGTAATTTGGTCTTTCTTTGCGGCACTTAAACAACATTTCTAGTAACATTTTTTAAAATATGGATCCCTGCAATGTGGTAAAATTATTTTAAATCAGCTCACTCAAATAATAATAAATATATTACAAAATTATTTACAAGTTCCCTGGCGTAGGAATAATTTCGCTTATGGCTGTTCACGCCCTGATTCGTTTAGCTGACTCTAAATGTAACCATACATCATGCCACCCTAAAAAGTTTAATTCACATTAACATACCTAATCTAGCGAAAGCGGGGTTTTTAACTAAAAAACAAAGTAATACACATGGCATGATAATTTTGCGGTGTTTCATAATATCGACATGAGAAAAACGTTATAAATGTAATTGATTATGCAATCCTTGACTCACCAAAGTTTCATGGGACAGTTGGTGTTTCTATTAAAACTGCTGCTACCGCTGCTACTGCTTCTACTGCTGCTGCTGCTGCTGCTGCTGCTGCTGTTGTTACTGTTGCAGATGTTGTTGCTGTGGTTATTCGAAAGCAGTTCCTGCTTCTGCTGCTACAGCTGCTGTTGATGCTGCACTAAATACCAAAGACTTCTTTTTTAACAATATTGTTGACTCTACAGAAACCGCCAAACGTTATTTTGCATACAGGTGTATGGAAGAAATACAGAAGGACACCCATTTCCATCTTATGAAGTCTCCAAGATGCATTCCGTTTCTTGTGTTATCGTGCTCATTTAGAAAAGAGCTACTTACAACAGGAGTGCTTTTGTACTGGGCAGTCGTCTATTTAATAAATGGGGTGAGAGCAGAAGAGTGTTGCCCTTATCGATTTGAGCACAAGTCATTATCATCATTTATGATAATATTGATTTACCTTCCTAAATGTTATGCGTATAAGTCTGTGTACACGTATGTCTGTGTCTATGTGTGAGTGTGTATCTGTGCGTGTCTGTGTGTGTTGG
>NW_004797417.1:1129407-1130617 GCF_000002075.1 Aplysia californica
AGAGAGAGAGAGAGAGAGAGAGAGAGAGAGAGAGAGAGAGAGAGAGAGAGAGAGAAAAGCACCGAGAGACTCCTACTCCTATACAATATTATTATGTATAAACTCAGAATCCTGCACATGAAGAAGGACAGAGAGACACGTTGAGAGACTTCTATACATTATATATGTATAAACTCAGAAACTTGCTTGGTCGCACATTCACAGACATACAAGCCACTGATCCCCCGCTGTCTAGGGAGAACACGTTAGTATCTATCAAGAATAATATCAAATAAATTACAGACAGACGCCACACAGGCGCATAAGCACAAACACTTCTTAGAGAAACATCCACAAAGAGAAGGAGTGAGAGAATGAAAGAGACAATGACTGAGGTCGAGAGACAGAGAGGAATTATCACCGATGCAACGATTAGAAAGAACAATATTGAGAGATGTGCTTGGAGGTGAATGATTGTTCTCATAATAGGAATATAAATCTATAATATCTATAACGAAACTATAAATAAGTCTTAGCGGGCTGGTATGTCGATGGATGTGTTTGGGCACAGGGGGTTGGGGAGGGGGGAGGGGTGTAATCAGATGATTTTATTATGTGATACATTCTCTCTGCGTTGGTTTTGTATGTCGATTGGCACGACACGTTCTTTATGATAATTGTTCCCAGGGTGAAATTAGCCTACAGGAAACCTGACTGCACTGAATACGAATGGTATTTCCTCTGTCTTCGTGCTCGTTTTCATTTCCACTTGTTTTTTTATTCTTTCTTTTTAGTATGTTTACTTGAATGTGAGTTTGCTTGGTTGTTTGGTTGGTTGTTTTGTTGGTTGGCTGGTTAGTTGGTTGGTTGGTTGGTTGGTTGGTTGGTTGGTTGGCTGGTTGCTTGGTTGCTTGGTTGCTTAGTTGGTTGCTTGGTTGCTTGGTTTTGTTGGTTGCTTGGTTGCTTGAGTGATTGCTTGAGTGTTTGATTGCTTGAGTGTTTGATTGCTTGAGTGGTTATTGAGTGATTGCTTGAGTGGTTGGTTGGTTGGATGGTCTTTTTTGCGCTTGCAAGTTTTGCCATCTGTGCGACAAGCACATTGGTTGACTGTTTGCTCGTTTGCGTGTTCGGTAGAATGTTTAGCTCAAGTTTGTTTTCTTTTTTTGTTGTTTTGTTTAGTTTTTGGAAGAAGAAGAAGAAGAAGAAGAAGAAGAAGAAGAAGAAGAAGAAG
>NW_004797417.1:1131948-1133504 GCF_000002075.1 Aplysia californica
GGAGTAGGAGCGAGAAAGAGAGAGAGAGAGGGAGAGAGAGAGAGAGAGAGAGAGAGAGAGAGAGAGAGAGAGAGAGGGGGGGGGAGAGAAAGAGAGAGAGAGAGAGAAGCTTCGAGCTCATTAGTAAAACTGACGTCTTCAAACGAAAATTGAGGGAGGAGTTGGGGGGATGGGGGTGTTATTCCGTGACCCGTCCGGACGAGCCGTCATAAACGTAACTCTTTCCACAAGCGACTGGTCGATGATTGCCCACTGAACTGGAAAATGCAATCCCGTAGCAAGCTGGTCGTTACATGTAAGGGAGTGTTCTTGTGCTAAACACAAACGGCACGAGATGCTGAACATTTGGCCAATCAGGAAGAGGTCTCGAGAGCGTTAATATTTCGTTGAAAAAACAAAGCTTCAGGATTTCGATTTTGAGGGCGCATTTGAGAGGTTATGAAGGAGTAGGAGGGGAGGGTGGCCAGGGTTATGGTCGGGGATGGAGAGAAATACAAAGCGATTCCTGTTTTCTAAACGGTTCTTTCCTAGATATGTTGTCTTAACTAATGTTGAGGATTTTATTTTTGTTGTTGTTGTCGTTTTCCAAGGTTATGTTGCTGTTTGTAGTTGTTGTAGCTGTTGTTGTTGATGTTATTGCAGGTGCTTTTTGGGGGGGAGGGGGGGGGATCATGTGAAAGAGGAAAGGGGATGAGGGAGTCTGGGGAATTTGCCGAGTTGAAGCTGGAAAAAAAATTCGAAAAAAAGAGCAAGGTGGTTTGGCCAGGGTGTAGTCAATCTGTGAGTTTTATTTATCACTGTTGTTGTTGTCTGTTCGATTTGGTAGACTACTTTTCCAGTGGCAATGTTTTACGAACGCCGTTTTAGTACCCTTGTGTTTTGTCAACATCTTTGTTATCGTTACTGCTGTTATTGCTACTGCAGCTGTTGTTGTTACTATTATGTGAGAAGGCCCCTGTTGCTAGGAAAGGAACAATAAATAGACCGTTCTTTTGGATTGCTGTCGTCCACGGGATTTGTGTATTTATTGTTTCTGGTAAGTCTTTTTACATCAAAATCATTTTAGCCACCGATCTGGCATGTGTACAATTCGGTAAAGAATTCATCCAATTCCGCAGCAAAACCCAATTTAAAAAATGTGTATCTATTTTTGAAGTAATTGACCTCACTGTATTTCGTGACACGTGTGAATATCTGACAAAAGCAGCTGCTATCAGATCTGGATGTAGAAACGCTGAAGGGCCCTGGTGAATTCCCTGCAGCGAGTTCTCCGATTTGCAAGACATACATATTTATAGCCAAGGTATTCTCGGCTCCACTGCCCCTCCGAAGGCCCTTTGGGCATTCTGCACAACCATATCCCACTTGTGTTGTTTGCTTAGAAACTCAAAGATACAATGGTTTACGCTAAAAAGGGTTGTACAGCGAGCTTATTGAGATTACCTTGGATGGGTTTGCGTGCGTTTTTATAGGTGTTTTTAAAAATGTGTATGTATGTATGTGTGTATGTGTGTATGTGTGTATGTGTGTGTGTGTGTGTGTGTGTGTGTGTGTGT
>NW_004797417.1:1136477-1144526 GCF_000002075.1 Aplysia californica
TTATTATTATTATTATTTCAAAAGCTGTTAAAACGTAGTAAACCAAGGAAGCAATTTTTTTCAGGAGAGAGAAAAAAATGTTTCATTCTTTTAAAAACTGTACCAACTCTGTATATCAGATCTATGTACAATTTCTTTTTTTTTTTTTAAATTCAGAATTTGAATTTTGACAAAATATTTCTTGAACACGTGTAACCAATATCACAGATTAAGAAAGTGCAATTTTTAAAAAATCAAAATTGTGAGCTTACAACAGTTTTAAAAAGCTAGCCGATAATATGCACTGCCTATCCCTTTTCTCCAGCTCCCCAGCAGTGAGGACGAATGCCCACAAGAAAAAGACGATGTCAGTCGCCATCACCGTCATGTTACAAAAACCCGATCATATTTTTTTACCATGCGTTCCCTTTTACCGAGCGGGAACCCATAATGAGAAGTAATTGAGGCCACAAGCTCACAGTGTGGGGAATTTGCTTTGGAGCAAAGTCAGTAAGGCCACCAGTAAGGCCACCCAAACTCGTGGTTCTGGCTGTGTCTGAAGACCTAACAGTCGAATTATCAGCGAATAAATGTCAGGGTACGGGTTCACACAAAAATAAGCCACGGTAACTAGGAGAAAGAAGAAGAACATCAGGGGTTTACAAAAGCGCCGGTAACGCAAACAAAATTATCCTATTCAAAGCGTGCAGACACGTTCTGTGCTTTGTTCAGCTATTTGATTACTTAATTCATTTTAATGTATAATATGCTTACGTCCAATCGACGACAATTTAATCGTACTATAGGGAGCGGGCTTTGAATCTGCCTGTAAGAGTCAACTCGATCTGAGAGGGAAACAACGTTCGAGAAGAAAACCCGAGATTACGGATAAAATTCTACTTACACAGGAATAGAACTCATGCCTTCTGTGTGCGACTGCAAAGCGTCTAACCGCTACACCATGTTCAGATATTTAGATCTCTATAAGACTGTCAAACATTTGAAAGGTTTGCTGTGTTTCTTGGGTCCTTTTATTCTGTAACTGGCCTCCCGCCCTGTTTTAGATGCATGTTCCTGTTTTCACGACACGCTGGGCAGAGTTCAGGGTTCTTTGTGAGGCCTGAAAGGTCGGGCTTGTTTCCAGGGGTAGCCTGAAGGGTGAAAACGTACTCACATTTCACAGAGGCCTATCGATCTGAAGGTATGAGGTTGAGAAGGTGCCAAACAGGAAAAGGAAGTGATTTTCCTCTCTTTTTGGGGGGTGGGGCAGTTAGAGAGTGAGGGAGGGGAGTGTGAGATAGAGGGGGTGGAGAGAAAGAGGGAAAGGAAGAGAGAGACAGAGTGAGATAATGTGAGGCAAAAGGAGAGAGAGATGGATATAGTAGAAGGGGAAAGGGGGTGGTGAAAAAGAAAGAGGGAGATAAAAATAAAGAGAGACGGGGCGAGAAGTGAGGGAGAGAGAGGCAGAGACAGAGATAGAGAGAGAGAGAAAGAGAGAGAGAGGGAGAGGAAGAGAGGAAGAGAGGGAGGAGGAAGCAGGGAGGAAGAGAGAGATGAAATGTTCAGTCGGTTTTGAATAGTTTATCAAATAGCCTTGAGGTTCAGATGACTACAACAGTTACCCATTTTTATAATATTACGTACATACGGTCAAATAGTTGCGCTTGTGTGTACAGTGTTTCAGAGATAAAATGCGTTTGTTTTGCAGCATGAAATACTATCTGAACTTTTCAGAGTGCGAATAAAACTTTGCAAAATCCATGTCTGCTGCCGTATCTACATGGTATTTGTAAACGGCCGAGATGAGAAAATAAAATAAATATTATTGTTGCAGATCTTCAATCCAGTTCATGTTTCACTCTTTACACAATCTCCCCCGTCTTATACCAATACCATCCTCCAAACTGTCCGATAAATACAGGACCTGACAACTTTGAGATCATGACCATACGCCACAAAACGTGTTCATACATATATCAGTTTGAAATTATTGTTCATCTATCATTCAGGCACATTTCAGCCGGCCACAATTAACTCACTGACAATGATTTACTCTAAATTATTGTAGATAGTTTAACCCTCTGAAAATATTATGTATAAACATGTACCTACACATATATAATATAATATTTATATATATTATGTATTATATACATATGAATACATATATTGATATTATATACACGTATAGCCAGACGACAAGTCGATCAATCAATCAACCAATCAATCAATCACTCGATCAATAAATAAAGTATTGACAGCATGCTTGTCAGGTCACCCTAGGCTGTTGGGGATACATGACAGCAGAAAGGCGGCGAATTTCGATAAAATAGCAGGCATTCTTTTCCACTAAGGCGAAGAACTAATCATTAAACCAGACACACACCAGCATCGACCTTTCAGAGTAGTTTAAGTGAACGCAACTTGCTCCAAAGCACATCGCATTGATTAGCCAGCAAAAAGCTGTGAAAACCGACATTACTTGATGATCTTTGCGAACTCGTGGTGACGTCAGCAGATATTATTGTTCACGGAAAAGTGGGGGGGGGGGGTATTTGTTTGCCTGACTTGTTAAGTTGAGCAGCGGTTTTTGTTTGATTTTTGTTTTTGTTTTGTTTGTTTTGTGTTGTTGTTGTGTTGCTGGGGGGGGGGGTTTTGGGGTGGGGGGGTAAGATTGAGGGTATGTTTTTTACAGAATTTTTGGAGGGGGAGGGTATTGCTTTACTAAAGAAAACGAGTTCATTTCGAGGGCGGACTCATGCAAAAGGGGGTAGGGGCGGGGGGCGGAAGATGATCAACAAGAAAGGGTGCAGGACAGAGTACCATTGTTTATGGAGTGGCAGATACGCACTTCGAGTCGTAGGCAGATAACCTGAGTTCGATGCTCGTGTTCGGAGTATTTACATTGCTTACGTGTATGTATCTCGGCTTTTCTGCTAGGGCGCTGTATCCCTCCATGGTCGGCTGGGCTGTGACAGACAAGGTCCAAACCCGTCATCTAAATCATCTAGATTATGCCGACGGGGACGTAAAACATCTACATTTTAAAAAATACATTTGCAGACAAAGTAAGCGGATGGCACGCCTGCACCAGAGGTTGTGGCGTACGTATGAGTGGCACCGCATGAGAGGTTTTGTGCCACAACTGAAAGGTCTCTACCTCTTTTGCGTGCGTGTGTGTGTGTGCTTGTATGTGTGTGTGTTTGTGTGTGTGTGTTCGCGCGTGCGTGTGTGCGCGCGCACGTGCGTGTGTGTGTGTGTGTGTGTGTTAAAAGAGAGAGAGAGAGAGAGAGAGAAAGAGTGTGTGTGTGTGTTTGTGTGTGTGTGTGTGTGTGTGTGTGTGTGTGTGTGTGTGTGTGTGTGTGTATGTGTGTGCGTGTGTGTTTGGTTCACAGCTCGTAAAGATATTTGTTAAAAGTTCATAATAGCAGAAAAGAAAAGGAAAAAAAGAACTCACATGTTAACAGATCTGTTTTCATCAGTGTGGTGAAAAGTACCAATGCACACAGTACATAGGGCATGAATTCTGAATGTAAGCCTATTTAGTTCTCGTTGATGTTATATAAGCCTAGTACGGTGAGGGCTGGCTGCAATTCTGTCACAGGCTAATATTTGATATTAAGAGTTGAGAGCATAAGTTGTGTTGCATGTATTTATCACACCTGTTACTACGTACGTGGGTAGAAAAGGGATTTGGAAGTCGGGCAAGTTCTCACATTGTTCATCTCTAATCGGCTAACAGCTTAAAAGCTATTCAATGTCTATACAGTTCGTTGAATAATTTAAAAGCGTTGGCATTATCTTGATAGGTTATAAATGCCACCTAAGCGGCTTTTATTTGTTTTTAAAAAATGTAGTAGCTGGGCTAAAGCTTTGAATGGTTCCGTGGATTAGACTAATATTTAGGGCAACATTTTATGTTATTACTGTCAGGTTTAGCTTTGTATTCAAATGCATGTACTGAGCGTATAATGCACGGTGTCCTAAAAAGAAATAGCTGTCTGGGCTGTCTACAGAAACAGCTTTGTTCATTGCTAGCGTGAACGTGCACAGGAGGGAGGGGGCTAGAATCATGCTGTACATTCGTAACGCCCGCTTTCCCCCACTAATGGGAGTATTATACGTTCAGAAAAAAACTGAGAGTAGTCCGTCCTCTTTGTGATAAGAAATAATGCATACTGCATCTTGATTTTTTTAAAAATACGTCTTGTTTTGCTTTTTTTTAAAACCTTTTTTATCATCAAAATCCAGCAAGAAAGAGATTCATCCACGGACAGTTGTTTGAATTTCTTAATTTTTTAATACGCTGGTTCCGCAGTTGAAATTATTTTTGCGAATGGACGTAGTTTTCAATAAGTTTATAAACGAAAATGTTATCATCGGCGGGCCGTAACAAAAATCAGGCACAGCCGGCCGGCCCTGTGCATAGGTTGTGTATAAGGTTGTTAGGTCTGTGGTTATTCTAGTCTCCCAAGGATGTTCAAAGCTAGTTGTCTGGGAGGGAACGACTAGTTAAGTGTTACTGGGTGTCTGGATAAAAAGAGGGGAATGCATCACGGAAACGGAAACTGAAAGTCACAGATATGCAGCAAACTTGATTTGCCCCCCCTACCCCCCCTCCCCCAAATTCCTTATCTATCTATCTATTTATCTATCTGTCTATCTATCTATCTATCTATCTATCTATCTATCTATCTATCTATCTATCTATCTATCTATCTATCTATATATCTATCTATCTATCTATCTATCCATCTATCTATTTATCTATCTATTTCCCCTTTACATGAGTTGGACACGAAAACATTTTTGTTCTCTTTAGTTTCGGTCCAATGCTCGAAATCTCATTAATTTTGAGCATGGTTTTTTCACAGACCAGTACATCCTATTTTTATAAGACTTCTGAGATATATACAAGAGTGTGGAACATTGCTGTTGCAGTAGGCTCTGCTTACAAAAAATGTTAATTCGATTCCCATGCGCCAGAGAAGCCGTCTTTCTGCTGGGATGCAATGTCCCTCCAAGCCCTGATTGACTCTGAAAAGCAGAATTACAGCCGCTCGCCTGTTTAGTTAAGTTTTAGTAAAAGTTTTACGGCACTTGCAGCACAATAAGGTCATTTAAGTGCCGAAGACAGGAGGTGTTACTAGAGAGTAACAAACACAAAAGAAGCTGGAGAGATGAGGACGACAGATGTCGTGCAATGGTGGCAGCCACATTTCGATATTGGAATATAGTGATCGAAGAAGACAAATCACAGGCCGACTAGGGGATCAAACTAGTAAATCAAATCACAAAAGCAATAAACCACTAGAGTGAGAACATGGTGAAAACGGGGGCTCGTAAATTTTTTGGGCATATGGAGTTATTGATATCATCTTAAAGCTTATTCTTTTGTCCTGCGTTTGATGAAAAAAACACCTATCTATCTTGGACAAAAGTTGTGAGATATTTGCAACTGAAGGGGGTGGGGTCGCCAGGTGTCAGGGGTAAAATTAGCAAAAAAAAGGATGCCAGAGTTTAGTGACGTCCAAAGTTTAGGTGTCTATAAAAACTGAAAATTTACCCTTTTTGTTCCTTTCATTAACCTTTTTCGTCAGTAAAATCCACACAGATATGTGTTTTTAAATCGACATGAAAAATGTTGAGCCGAAAATAAAGTCAATAAAAATCGCCAAGTGAGCAGACAAATCTTTATTTCTTCGATTTCATTATTTTGACGAGCGCCTGATTTCACCACGAAACACCTAGGGAGAGGATAAGAAACCACATTCTTATAAAGAAACCACATTTAGCTCAGTTGATATAAAGCTAGATGGCCATCGACGCTGGCTGGAATCCCTACCGAGGCATTCTTGAGTATTACAAACGTTTGCGCTATACAATATCACTCAATCAGGCAAAGACAAAGTTGCAACTCTACAATTTTGAGACAATGACGGTTGAAATTCCACACTAGCATGCTATGTATTTTATCAAACAGGGCTGTTTCTTTTGCTTTTAAACAAAAACTTCGCCCGTATTGATTTGATACTGTGTAAGTACTTACAGCAAGAATATAGAGGTTCGCAAACTGGAACTCAGTTTCCCCTAAAGCATAGGAATTTTCCAGGCTCAAAACAAGCTATAAGAATTGAACTAATTCCTTAACCATTTCACTGCCAGGCCCGAGAATTGAAAGATGAAGCAAGTCTTCAAGTAAAAACATATTCCTGTGTTTCATAAATCTTAGTTTATAGAGATAAAAATACATTTCCTTGAAGTTGAAGGCTCGTTTTCCGTTTGATATTTGGAGTTTGGTATCGTCGTCGTCCCCTCTCCACCGACGGCCCAAGACCTGTCAACACTCTCAACCAAATAGCGAAAGGGACAGTGAGCTGATCTCGCACAGACGATCTCTGTGTTCACAAAACGATGTCCTCCCCTACACTCTCAAACTGTTTTTCCCTCAGCCACTCGAACTTTCTGGGTTACGTCAAGAATACCTAATTACCTGCCTTCAGTGGTTTTTAAAAAGACATCTAACTGTGCAGAAATAAAAGGGTAGACGAGTAAGGGAAAAGGATGGAGGGGTAGGGGGGGAAGGGTGGAGGAAAAGGTGGAGGAGTTGGGTGAAGTGTGGAGAAAGGGAGGATATGTTGTTGGTGGGGGAGAGGAATGAGACGGATGAGTGATGGGGGAGTTGAGGTATAACACAGGAGTTTGCTTAGTCGTATAGTCCAACCAAAGGGACCAAATCGGGACCGGCAATGAAATGGTTACAGCCTTGCACTATCCATTTAATTTTTTTTGCAGTATACAAATTTAAAGTTTAATAAATTCTGCATCATCTGGCATATAAAAAATACATCTATTTTCGAGTCGCCCGAAATACGATCACTCAAAGCACACGGGAGCGTTTCTGGGAGACGTGAGTCCTACGTCGGCGCAGCAGTTCTTCTTCTTCTTCCTCGTTCTCGTTGACAGCAACTAGACAGTCAGTCCGATGTCGCGCACAAACTGTGCAGTTCGCTTCAACTCTGAGAGACTGCCATTGAGCTTTCTCTCAAGGGGAGCCACATTCTGCCACGTCTGTGAGCGAAGGGTGGCGTAGCGCGGGCAGTGCTGAAGGATATGGTTGGCATCCTCTTGGTCATGTCCACATTTACAGATCGCTGACTCTTCCACTTTTAATTTGGTGTGCATGTGGTGCCGTAGCAGCGAATGTGTTAAACCGCTGATCTGCTGAAAACAAGACCAGCTGCCGATAAACACACAAGTTTGGGGGATTTTTCTTTTTGTTGTAGTAAACTTTTACGGCACTTGCAACGCAATTAGGCCATAGTAGTGTCGAAGCTTAGAGGAGTTGCAAAAGAGTAACATATACAAAAAAGGGGGGATAAGTAAGATAGAATTTGATAGGAATGAAGAAGCAAACCACACTAGAACATAACCTGCAGGTTTTTCCTGAAACGTCAAGACGATGAGTGCTACACTACTACACAGAGGACAATACAGGACAAATACAACACTGACAAAAAGTAAAGGGAAGCTGACCACTCTGAAACGGCCACCAACCAAAAACTTCTACACTAGAGAAGACCTCTCGAAATGACCACAGAGCGAGAGCGGCCACGTACTTGAGCAAGATTTCCTTCAATCAAGAAGGAACTTAAGGCAAATGTTTACATGAGCGTGGCCTTATCAAACGTTAATGGATAAAGTAGAGAAGACAGTCGGTGAGATAGACTCTTCTGCATATCAGTGTTTAGCATTTGGCGCGCGGACGGGAAGGGGGCTTGGGCGTAGAGAAAGCGCCAGATAGTGACTAAAAGAACAACACCTTCAGTTGTGGATTTGGAAAAACATTATTTTTGTCCCAGTTAAGATTATCCATTGTATCTATGAGCATTTGTAGGTATTGAGACTTATTCATATTGTTATAAGACTATACTATGCATTCGATGCCCTAATAATTGACTCTCACGGCTAATTTCGGAAATACAAAACACGTGCACACACGCACATTTTCTATCTTTCAATCTATCTACCTGTTCATCTCTCTCTCTCTCTCTCTCTCTCTCTCTCTCT
>NW_004797417.1:1148392-1149708 GCF_000002075.1 Aplysia californica
GACCTATGCAACATGTGGTTTCTGTGTTGCTAGCACCACTTCACAGAAGCGGTTCGAATTTCATCACTTTGCATATCAGACAAAGGTATAACTTGAGCATTATAATAATATTATATGCCTGTCTGCGTTACATTTTGATCATCTGGCCGTCACATGCCCCCTGTTTACTTTTTGCGAGGTTACGGAACTTTCTTTCCACAAGACAGTCACAAGCATGTGAACCTGTAACAGGAGGTCGTTCTGAATCAAACAGGTTAACGATTATCGAACTCATTGTAGTTGTTTTTCGTTGTGTTTTTAGCTACACGTTCCCTTGTGATCTGTCATGCTTGCAGGGCGTACTATAACTTCAAACATGTGGAAACCAGTTGTGTCATGTACTTATGTCATTGAACCCAGGCACAGGAGGCACATGCATGCTCATCAAATGGTCACGAGCAGCGAAATTTTGGAAGGGATTGGGGTGGGGGGAGGGTACACTATAGCCAAACGTCAACTTACTAAAGCGCAAAAACTAACCGAACGTAGTCAGATGATTTCACACTCCTTCGCCCCTTTATTATTCAAATCAGATTCAGTAGTCTCCCCCCCCCCCCCCCCCCCCAACCCCCAGTACCTCATGACGAGCACGACGAACCTACTCTTACCATTTATTACTCCGTTCAGTGGAAAACGAAAGCCAAATATCCGAACACAAAATATGAAATTATAGTAATAAAAACAGCCCTTACCTGTAAGCACTTCGTTTTTTAAAAAAAGAAGATGAAAGAACGAATAGACACTCGTGATGTTCTGTGACTTGGCGCACGTTGGGTATTCCTCTGATCGCAGCGACAACACACTGAACAAACATTACTCGAGTACGTGTGTGGGGTGTGGGAGGCAAGGAAGGTAGAGGGAGAGAGATGCGAGGTAGAAAATCGAAAGCGCTAAATGCTAGAACTCTTCCCACAGAAGAACGCAGAAAGGGGATGGATGAAACAACATCCAGATACCCCTCTCTTCGACCAATCGATGTTCCCGCTGCTCTACTCTGCGTTGAAAGAGCGTCACTCGCGCACATACTCTATTCTAGTACAACTCGCGCCTACACTCACCACCCCCCCCCCCCCCCCAAGGCGCTGCCCCTCTATTAAGGCTACCCTTGTGACCATAAGAGACATTAATAGGCATGTTTAAGGTATATGGTGTAAAACTATACTGCAACAGTTATAAATTTATATACAAATCCTTTATTTCAGTATAATTACTCATCATAGCTCTATCTGTTTCCAATATTGAGTGCGGTTTGCTCGAAGTTTGCGACTGTGTCGACA
>NW_004797417.1:1153901-1157243 GCF_000002075.1 Aplysia californica
GATCAACATCAACAAAACAAAGACAATGAAAGTAAGCAGAAAGCCACAACCACTCAGGATACACATCAACAACAACAGTCTCAGATAGGTCCAAGAATTTAAGTATCTCGGAAGTATATTCACAGAGGATGGACGACTAAACAGAGAAATTGAAACACGAGTACGAAAGGCAAATAATGTTAGTTACCAGCTTACTCCACTACTGAAACATCCTAACATCCCCAAGACAACAAAACTCAAAATGATCTACACCATATTCATCCCAACACTCACTTATCAATGCCAAACATGGACCCCGAACAAGACATTAGAGCAAAGAATTACAACATGTGAAATGCGATGCCTAAGAAAAGCAGTAAAAAAGACCAGCAAGACAAACTTAGAAACTCAGTAATCCGAGAAATGGAGAAATGGTGGGCACAAATTAAATGATGTCATTCATCACATCCAACCTCAAAGAATCAAATGGTTCGGACATCATCCAGCTCAACGTGCCTACATTTTAAAAAATTCAATGGCAACAAGGCTAGAGGGCGACCGAAAAAGACCTGGATAAATGGAGTCAGGGAAACATCAACCACCCACGCCTCCCCCTGGCCCAAGCTCTCTGGCTGGCGACAGAGAGACGTCTCTTTCTTCCCGCGACACCCAAAAGGGTATAAGCGACGGATAAAAGTAAAAGTAAAGTAAATGATGTTTCGAAATGAGCTTCAGCATTACCTTTTGTCTACTGATGATCGGATGTGTCCGCAACGTCCTTAAAAAGTTAGCTCTTACTCTTGCTAACTTACGTTAGGCCGGGTAGACATTTGCCCATTTGCTCAGATTTGCAGAGTATCCATAATGGCATAAGAAATTTCAACCATATATGCAAGTAGGGTCGTGCCTGTTTTAAATTGTATAGTACATGAGGATTAAAATCGCATTATTTCTAGGTCCAGCAACGTGTAATCCAAGTTCGGGTCCATGGTGTCCTCCATGCCCATATTGGCTCGATGATCATGAGTCGCTCAAATAACCAACTGGTCATTGTATGGATTTAACTCACCTTTCAACACTGTGGGGTTATTTTAAGAGGTGGAACCTCCAAATTTAACGTCAACCTCCGATAGAACGGAGCCAAATGGGCGGAGAGTCTTACAAAAGCCCCCCCCCCCCCTAAAAAAACAACTTACTTTAGTTTACTTTTTTCCTCCACGCCGGTGTTTCGAAAGGGAGCCATCTGCTCCATAGTCCAGAATGATACCAGTTACCGTACTGAGCTATTGCTGCTCACGTAAATCATCATAATTAAATTTCTCAAACGAGAAAGTTGGAGGAAGCCATAGCTAATACAATGTAGTTGATTCGACTACCGCTCCGAATTCAACGTTGTATCGCATTGAGATAGGCATGCTACGCTTATTACACAAATGATTGGGAGTACCAGGGACTTACTTTAGTTTACTTTTTTCCTCCACTTGTACCAATGGGTGTCGCGGGGAAATAGGACGTCTGTCTGCAGCAAGGCGAGAGGTCTGTAGGAGGGACATCCCTTGAACTCTAAGGGTGTCTGCCACAGATTCGCTCCACTGCCGCCTTGGTCTTCCTCTGGCTTTCCAGACAGAATATTTGATGTTGTATACGCTCAGGGCTGGTTGGCTTGAGGACATCCGTGAGAGGTGTCCGAACCACTTGATCTTTTGTTTCTCAAAGTGTGGTATGGCTGGTGTTGCTCCTACCGTGTCTCTTATGATTTCATGTTTTATCTTGTCTCGTCTTGTCTTGTCTACCGTTTTTCTTAAACATTTCATTTCGCATGTGGCCAGCTTCCTCTCGACTGCTTTTGTTAGGGGCCATGTCTGGCTCTGACTTGTGAGTGTTGGTATAAAAATGGCGTTGATACGCTTCGCCTTGGTGCTCATGGGGGTAATGTGATGTTTCAGGAGAGGGGTGAGTTGATAGCCGACTACATTGGCTTTCTAGCACCTAGTCTCTGTTTCTTCATCTAATTTACCGCTTTCTCTGAAAATGCTGCCAAGTATTTAATTTTGAATTCGCTCGTTTGTTTTAGTTGGGATCCCTTGATGTTGATATTCACTTTGTCTGGTCTCCTGCTAACTGTCATGACCTCGGTCTTGCTAACACCGATCTTAATGTCATATTTCTCGTAGCTCGCGCTTGTAAGTTAGTTCGTATGCTCCTGCTAACATGAAGTCGATCAGTGATGAGACCTTGATGTTGTTCCATCTGTACCAGTACCAGATGTAGATCTGAGAGGCTCTGAGCTGGAAGAAGTTGTTGGTGATGAATAAGTCGTGCTCTGCACACAGTTTCAATACATGGTTGCCGTGATAACTGCATCGTGTTCTGTGGTCACACTGTGTGGACCCAGATATTTTGTCCACGGTGTTCTTCTCCCTCAGACTCTTCCGTTGAAGTCTCCCATTACATAAAGGTCTTCCTCGTCTGGGCTGCTGCTGATTAAGTCAGAGAGCTGTTCAAAGAAGGAGTCTTTTTCTTCGTCTGAGTAGGAGTCGTTGCACGGTGCGTACACTTAAATGTAGTGTGTGGTCTTTTTGGCCTCTCTAATGATAACCTTGATGAGTTTTTCAGAAATGAAATCTTTACTCATTATTTCCTTTGCTTTTGTCAGGGTGTATGATGAAACCCACACCATGTTCAGCTCTTTGCTCTTTTTTATTTACCCCGCTCCAGATGGGGACAAAGTTGGAGTGGATATCTTTTGTACCTGTTCCATTTTTCCTGATGTCTGTCATGGCCATGATGGAGACCTTGCTCTGGGTCATGAACTCCGCTATCTCAGGTCAAGCTACAAATTATGTTCCAGGTCCTATTTTTTTCCTTTTTTCTTGTTCGTTGTCCGTTTACCTCGCTAGGTCGTTTTCTGTTTTGATCAGTATGTTTGAGTCTCCTTTTATTTTCTTGAGCAATGTTATTATTATCCACTGCCGGCCTGCTAACCCAGTCACAGTTTCACCAGAGCCCCAGCAACGTTTCAGGGTGACCCGGGTCGGCCTTCACGGCTAGCGTAACGCCTCAATAACATAGGCCACACCGTACTCCCCACAAACCCAGCTATCCTCTACTTGGAACCAGGGAGACAGTGGAAAATTGTTAACATGTCAACACTTTTACTATAAGTTTTAGCAACTCATCCTTCATGGAGAGGAATTCCGATGTTGCAGATCCTTCATCATACTAGAAATATGGGAGGTCAACGAGACATGCATGTTTACTCCCTTGTTTGATATTAGACGACAAAAGAATTTTGAAGATGATAAAGGCAACGATGAATTGCCTTCGGTACGGATGTTTGTTTGTGTGTGTGTGTGTGTGTGT
>NW_004797417.1:1157343-1178515 GCF_000002075.1 Aplysia californica
AGGGACATGCGTGGCCGATGTATAATCGAGTAAAAATGACTTCGTCTTTTCTGGAGAGGTGCGAAGTATTTCGCGGTACCAGTTTGGGCTTAATGTTGTGAAGTTGGTGGCGTCGGTGGCCTAGTGGTTAGGCTCTCGGACTCGCAACCGTAAGGTCGTGGGTCCGAAACCCGTCAGGGGCCCGATGTTGTGTCCTTGGGAAAGGCACTTTACGCGAATTTGTCTCTCTTCACGGAAATGGGGGAGGGGGGGGGTCTTTGGAAAGTGTTAGAAAAAGGGAGTTGGGTCTTGAACCAATGTAATATTACACTTTTGTGAGATGAAAAAATACGGGGGGAAATGGTGTCCTTGGTCAAGAAAGGCTGCATTGTGTGCAGAGGCCACAAGGAATGCGGAAAATATTTTCCAAGTATTGCAGTATTGAAGAGGCACAGGGCTTTACACAGGAAGAAATGGAGGTGGAGGAAGAAGAGGAGCAAGAGGATACAGAGCAGGAAGTTGAAACAGAACCCATATATTTGGAAGACAGCTCAGCAGATGCCCCTGTTTTTGAAAATATTTTTGACATAATGATGAACACTGCCTTTGTTAACGATAACTAATTTCACTTTTTGTTTTAAGCATAATGATCTGTAATAACAGATAAAGTGGAATCCTGATAACGTCAACTCTTGATTACAGTCTACACCTCACTGTGGTCCCGTTTCTTACCTTCTTAGTTTAAATAATCATGTTTCTGACACATGTACAGTCAACCGCTTGAGTGTTAACCTAGCGTAAAGTCAACAATTTGGGACTAAATCCCAAGATGAATTTATTTAAGAAGGCCATGGGCTAGAGGTGTATTCACCTCCAATTACTTTGTTCACTCATTTTCTCTTGTTTTGGTGACAACTTTGCTCAAAGTCAACACGTTTTTTTCGGTCCTGAATTCCACTGTAATTTGTTTTATTTTTAATTAAGGCGCTTTTGAAATTGTCATGAGTCTCAATTTTTTCCTTATTAATAAGAAAGAGTTAAGCAATATTTTGCTTGGATGATCTACTCTGTTATTTTTTAGTAAATGTAGAACTGCATATTATTATGTGCATACGTATGATATCTGTGTATGTGTTCTGCGCAATTTACCGATCTTAAGATTGCGCTGCACGTTTCAACGATGGTATAATTGCGCGGCAATCTTAAGATTGTGGGGCAATTTAAGACTGCGCTGCGCGTTTTAACGATTATATAAGTGTATCATTCTTGTGAGCTCTTCAGTTTCATATCTAATTTTAATTTTAATTTTAGTTTTCATTGCACTTTTGAAAATATACGTGAATGTTCCTTGATGTGAGTAAAAGAATAAAGATGGAAGTGAATTATACGATCGTTAAAATGTACAGCGCAATCTTAAGATTGGCGTGAAATTATACGATTGTTAAAATGTGCAATCTTGCGCCGATCTGTAAATTGCGCAGAACATAAATTCATGTTCTTCATGAATATTATGTATAGCGCATGGACAATGATTGCAACACGAATTGTTGCGATATAAATGTCACATTATTAGTATTATAAGCGAACAATGTAATATTACGGGGGGGGGGGGGGGGGGGAAATGTATTAGAAAAGTGTAAGAAGGGGGGCGGTGGGTCAAAGTCCGCAAAAAGGTGTAAAATTATATTTGAACAGCCCCTTTAAAGACAAGAAAGTTCTCTTTCTCAGGGTACGATAATTTGTTTTTTGGGGGAGGGGTGCTGGTCTTTTTTTTCTTGTTTTGTTTTTGTTGATCGTTCTTGTTTAGCTTGTTTGTCCTTTTTTTGCTTTGTTTTTTTCTTTCTTTTCTTTTCTTTGTGTGTGCACTTTTTCTATTTTCTTCACACACACACACACACACACACACACACACACACACACACACACACACACACACACACACACACACACACACACAAACACACTTACACATACAACACCTAAAGGCCTCAACATTGATTGTAGTAAGAGGAGACAGAGAGAGAGAGAGAGAGAGAGAGAGAGAGAGAGAGAGAGAGAGACAGAGAGAGAGAGGGAGGGGGGGTTATGTCAGTGTATACAAGACTACAAGTTACTTTGGGAGAGGTTATAGCAATCCTGGCTTCAAATGGCCAAACATGCGGGACACTATTCCATAATAACTTCTTTTTTTTTAATGTTGGTGCTTTAAACTCCGATCGACACAATTTAGATTCATTAGGAGGTGGGCTTCAAAACTACCTGTCTGGGCCAACCAAGGCTGAGAGAATACAGTGTACAATGTGCCAGCAGACAGACTGAGGTACACTCAATAAAAATTATCTCCACACCGGATTCAAACTTGGATCTTCTGTGTACCATGGCAAAGTGCCTAATCGCTACATCATAGACCCTGGTCCATCGTCACTGAAAAATGCAAACGAAAATATCAAAACGTGAACACAGAGTAAACTTTTTTTTTTATTAATCATCAGCAAACAATGTTCTCTATGTAATATATTTATTACATAATAATGGTAATGAACCTTACGTGATCTGGGTGTCAAACATCTCAATGGCCAAGATTTTAACTTACCAAACAAATTCATAACATGACCATTGTGAACTACACAAATAACCAATCAACATGTTGATTCTAAAAGAGCATGGTTATGAAACACACCATTAGTAGATGTCAGCAATTTGTAATGCATGTTGATTGTCCAATAATACATCCCTAGTTGGGATTATGAATCACATTATGACAAGGAAATGTCTGTTTTCTGGGTTTTGACACTCTGTAGTTTGCATACATAGTTTGCATTTATGGTTTAGACCCGTCGTAAGATCACATGAATTTTCAAAAACTGCCCTGCATGGTGCAACAGAACTAGAAGGCAGGAGAGGAGAGATGAAAAAAAGATGGGAGGATAAAATCGCAAAGTCGATAGGCCATATCTCTGTAAGAATGAGGGAGGAGGGATGGGAAAAGTTCCTACCGATTCTTCCTACGCGGTACAGCAGTAGTCCCAAGGGGATCTAACAAAGGAAGAGATGGCCTGAGCAAGAATGCAACATAATTCCATAGGCATACCACACACTGCAAAGGCTTCTTTAGATACTTTGTTTATGCATGTCACACTTAACATAGGACTCAGGGCAAGAGGGACAAACCTGCTAATGAGGGAAAACCGTTTTCTTGGGGATTGAATTTTCTCTGAGACTTCAAAAAGGATCGAGTCCACCGAAATGAATAGAACAAGAAAGCAATGATAGAAATAGAGTGCTAGTGACCAAGTAACATGGGAGAGCAAACACTGGTAAATTTCAGAGGCAAAAGCAAACGTGAGTTCAAAGTAATAGTTAACATCTGGAACTGAAGTTCTACAATCCTTCCATTGAAAAAACTTAGGCGAGAGAGAGAGAGAGAGAGAGAGAGAGAAAGAGAGAGGGAAGGAGGGAGGGAAAAATAGCATAATCATGCTCGCTGCTTCAGTTAAGATGCATAAAAATAGATTCTTTGTCTTTTTTTGGGTTCAGATGTTAACTGTCATATTTCAAAAACATTTTGCTGGACCATTTTCTAATTCTTACAACCTGATGCCCCTTGGCTGACTGGTGCCGTAAAAAGTACTGCATGCAGATGTATAATGAAAGATAAAATTGTGCCTCACAAGATACTCAGTTTTCTTCGAAATAATAACCTTGCTGGCCTTACAGGAATACAATATGTGATCATTATAAGGTGAGATTGGCATCATTTAAACATCATTAGGTTATATTAATATAAATAAAAGTTCTTATCACAGTTATCATGATTGTCTTCACTTGTGCATGTGAAGAAAATAAAAATTGTCTATTCTATAATTCAATGAAATAATACAAGCAATGGTGACACGAACATCTATAGATAGCACCGTGTGAACTTAGAGCGCGCCGCAAAACTAGTCCAAACACAGAAAATTATTAGAGTGCAAGTTATTTTCTCACACAAACTAAAGTAAAAATCCTCTATCTATGCCATTGGGCCCTTACTGTATCCATTTTTCATTATAGTAAAGGGTTTTATGGCGCTCGCAACTGCATAAGGTCATATGAGCGCTTACTGTATCCAATTTCTTTTTCATTACCAGCATTCCAATGCCTTAGCCATACCAAAAATGCACATACACACAAACACACACACACACACACACACAACACGCACACACACACACGCACACACAAACCCCAAACCACCATCATTTTGATTGGTTTAAATTAAACTTTATAACACATGTAGTCTCATTGCTGCATTTAATTCATTCTATTTTTTAAAATACCTTACTTCCCCATTTTATCATTTTATTACCCAGCCAACCCCTTCTTTCTCCCACAAGTGTAATACAAGTATTCATTTCAATTTGTCAAAGAAATCATAAATGCAGATTATGACCATTTCAACATTTCAACAAAAGAGTACCTCACACTCACAGTGCAGCAACAGCTGTGCATTAGAACTTTTGATTTGTGCATCAAAATATCAATACGGTGAAACATTCAAATAAATAATTATAATGAAAATACATTTCCCTTTGTAAGTAGAAAAGAAAAACTTAGTGCAGAGATCTATGTATACCTTGAGCCACAGACCCATTCATTAATACCATTGGGATGAATCAATCTGGGAGTACTTATACAAATATATTTCCATTGATTTATAAAGCGCAAATTCAACTGTTTCACTTTCCCTTTTTAAAAAAACAACAACCATAATTTAAAATATTGAGTACACACCGGTGTTTCCTTTCTTCCAGAAAAGGTTAATATAACCACAAATTTCCAATTTCCATGCTACACAGAAAGATACAAGTAGAATGTTGCAATTACATGTAGGTCGAATCAGGCAAGTTTCAATGTCACTTCTAAAATTAAAAGTTCCAAGCTGTCATTAGTGAATGGTCACTCCAGAACAAAAGAAACAAGAGATCTCCACTCCCTAACATTGTGGTGTAGAGGGTGAAGAAATAATTAAATCAACAAATAGACAAAGAATTAACATTACAAAGAGCATAGCAGTGTAGAACAAACTACAAGAGTATAAAGTGAGTATACCAAGTGCTCGTGCAATGAGGCACCAAAGAGGGCATAATACTGGTGGGTTTGGAATGTGATTGAGTAGCCTACCTGTCTAAGCAAGAAGGAGCCGTGCATATGGGTACATACATTTTGATTATTGTTTTAACAGCTGTTGCTAATTACCACTTTACCTGCATTCTCTTCTCATCAAGCCCTAATGGCAAATGATAAACTAGACAGTATTAGATTGTATTAAAAACAAAAAGTGTGACTATCAAATGGCACAGAATGGGTGTGACTGGGTTATGGTAAATATATGACAAACATCACTGAAGTTATTTTTTAAAAATATAATTAAATGATCCTCAATTCACTATAAGAACAAAAACATAACAACATAAGATATCAATTCTAATTCAGAACATTCATTTAACACTTGACAAAGAGGAATTCTTGACAGAAAAACATTTTAAAATACATGGAAGATAAAGTGATTAAATCAGCAAGCATAACAGGCATCTATAGAAGTTGGCCTGAGCTTGCACTTATTCAATTTTGAATGCTTACTAACACTACGATTCTCAGTGACAATGGACACTTTCACTAGCCAGGTGGACATACCCTGGGTTATCTGTATTGCAGTTCTTAACTCTTCATGGCCTAAACAATGCTGTCAGTGTTGTTCCGGTATGACTGCTTCAGCCACAACAATGTTATGAGCGTTGTTACCCATTTTGACAGGTTTTCTTTCCTCATCTCGAGAATCCGAAATTTTTAACAACGGGAATTTACTGCAAGAAAAGCACTGAAGTGTCCTTTTCAACTTTCGTTTTTGTGAATTATACAGCTTGCGGTTTTACTTGAGTTTTGATTCATTTTCTGTGTTCAGAAATTGGTGACCTGATTTTGCGACCAGCTGATTGGATAAACAATGTCTCAGCGACAAGGGCCATCTGGTGATATGATGACAAAAAGAGTTTGTATCCCTTCAGAAAAGGCTAAGGAAATGTGTTTGTTGCGTGAAAATCACTGAAGGTTAGGTCTTGGTGGGTATAATTCATGTTAGGCCTATGCAGGGGGTTTTTTTTTCAAATTTTTTAATTCAAATTCAAATTAATTTGTCCAATAACATTCTTCATATTGCACTTACCACTTAAACTTTGGTAAATTTACAATCTGCCAACTCTGCTGAGGTTTTTATATATAACATCATGAGGTTATCTCGTGTAGTTAGCAAGACATTTCAAACTTTGTGTGTGACCATGTAGTGAAATAGTGGTTGCATAAAAAAAAGTATGGCAAAGTGGGGAAAATACTATGGCCATGAAGAGTTAAGGAACTGCAGCATCTGCATCATCTTTTATCAATTACATTCTATAGGCTTTCATAATGAAGAATATACATACAACGTAGAACAAAACACAGAGTAAAGTAAAGGGAAAAAATGTAAGATAACCTGTCCAAAGAAGAGGTCAATGGCAGAGAAAAAACACATACTTGGGGCTCATTCCAGCCACATTTCCAGTAAAAAATGAAACAGTCAAAATAAAAGAATAATAAACTTCTCTTACATTGACTACTATACTGATCACAACTCCTTGCCTTGAGAGCTAATTATGGGCTATATAAAAATGATTATTCTCTTTGGACATGTTAAAAAAGTTCAGCTATATGCGCAGTGATCAAGTGATTCTTGTTTTTAAAAATAGGTCAATTGTGAGTTGAGGTCTACAATTTGCTAGATAGACCCTCAGTCAACAGACAGGAAAAAAGAAAGAACAACAGAAGACAAAGAAAGTGCAAGAGATAGACAACAAATACTGCATTGGTGAATAAAAAGAGCACATCATAATCTGTTGGTGGGACCGTGGGCTAATCCCATCTACCATGGATTTGTCATCCATTACTGTCTACATGAAAGAAAACTACTCACACTGAAAACATTCTGGAAAGTCAAATGCACTCAACATGCACCATCAAAATGTATGATGCTGGATATGTAAATTAACATCTCAAGGGAACAATATCAGTACAAAAGAACATCTTGGATATGGTGTACCGTTATACACACATCTAAACAGTATGATTGATAGAAATTAGAATGGCAACGCCACAACAATATTATATCAGGAGAAAAGAGATCAGATAGGCTGGTTCTTTGGTTTCGAAACACATTCAATTTTACAGAAAATATATGCTAATCCTGGAAAACACTCATCATAATTATAATAATTGTAATAATGCAGATAATCTCTATAGCACCTGCTCCCATACAATACAGCTCTAGGTGCTATACCATACTTATTCAACACAAAACACAAGTGAATAAAATATGCATACACTCTTTTGATTAACTCTAACACATAAGCAAACATTCATACTATCACAGCACAATGGATTATGATATGCACACCATGCCATCAAAACTTGTTTAGCCAGTTTCAAGCTGTCTCTGCAGCTCAGAGAATAGCCTGGTGCGCATTGAGATAGTTATTTTTTAGCATTACAAGAGATCTTTAAGTGAACACAAAATGACAAAAGATGACTTTCAATATAAACAAGCAAAAATTTGCCCAAAATAATGTTCATTGTACACACTGAAAATATAGTCCAGTTAACATCCAAATTAACACAATTTTTCAGAAAATTAGTTTATGGGGAAGGAAGATTGACATTTTTTTGTGACAACTTTCTGCCAGAACCCATCACCCTGAGGGGAAAAAAATTTAATTTCAAAGTTAAAATGATCACAAATATCAACAAAACTGTGTGCTCAAAGTATAGTGTCTTTATACAAGAGTACAAGAGTATGAGAGTGCTGTAAAGATATGCAAGCTTGGAATGATGATAAACGATTTCCACATTATCAAATTAGTGTACCAGTGTAAGAAAAGGAGATATCAAACAAACGTATGTAGAGCTGACAACCATCAATATGATGGCCATACAATGTGGTATAATTACATCTCAAAGGAGAAGACCTGACTTAGATATCACAAATTAAAAAATAAAATTTTTAAGAAAAAGATGAGTGGGTGAATGCAATGATGAATTTTAATTGTAATACTGGCACATCCAGTTTCAAATAAATGACAAGCCCAAACTCAAACAACAGCATAAAGTCTTTCAAGAAATGATAAATCAGGTCACCATCTTCTGCCTGTAATTTCACTATGTCCTTTCAGAAATATTTAACAGCCAGTTCAAAGCAGGCTTCAATATCCCTCGAAAAAGTACTATTATTTTGCTTTAAAAAAAAAAAAATTTCAACATTCAGTTATACTACTGTAGGAGATTAGCCTATTTCTTTTTCGATCAAAACAGTCTAGCAATCAAAATGTTTTGGGTTATTTTAATAACCCAGTTAATATTACATCCATCTCAACAAGTCCAACATAGAAATAAGCTTCAGTGAGATTCCTGTGTTCCAAAATGTATTGTATAAATTTATAAATGATGGTACGACATACAATCAATACAAGAATCTTCCATTTCCAAAAAAACGTTGACATCATTTAAAACATTAGATGATGCAAAAACAAAAGGGAATTAATGAGTATTAACTTATATAGGAAATAAAAATGTTTATCTGCACGAAAATCATTTTTTTTTTTCAAGACGATTTGACTGTTTTCTGGCCTACTGAAGAGCAACATCCTCTGGTACACAGAATTTTCTTTTTATACACATATTGTCACTAGCTCAAGCAATCCATTGAAGTCGAAATTCTGAGAATTTTTTATTTTCACAAGCTCTCAAAGCTCTGTCAAAAGATGCACCTTTCAACATCACCATAATGCAGTGTAATGCTATGGTCAGGGCTTACAATATTCTTTCTTTTCATGATTCCTGACAGGAACAACACAACAAAGAGTAGTTTTTTGTCTCTGGTGTAATAAATACTCAAACAGACTTAAGTGGGTTGCTTGCAATGCTAACGATATGTTACAAAAGAGTGGAATCAGGCACTCTTCAAGTTTTGGAAATGTAAAGTTATTGGTATATTCTTAAAGCCTGTTCATTTGCCATACTTTTGATGAAAACATTACTCATTTATCTTAAATACAAGTTAAAATATTTGTGATTAAAGGCGGTGATGGTTGCCAAGTGTCAGATGTAAAATTAGCGAGAAAAAAACCACCCAAGTTTGGTGACTTCCAATATTTTTATATTCCTTTGATCAAGGTTTTTTAGTACAATGTACACATAATAAATGAATTTTAAAACCGTTTTTTTCTCCTAGGTAAGTTTTTCTTGGAAAAGTCTTGCTAGCCCTCATCCGAATCTGGCTCAAGTTTGGTCTTCGATAAGAGCTGAAAACCTCGAGACGGTCTGCGTCTGCTGTGTTCGGAGAATGCTGCACCAGAGAGTATATCCCTGTGAAAAAAATATCAATTTGATTGGGCGTTTCAACATGGCATCAGCCTAAGGGGCCTGACAACGTGTCCTTGGGAAAATCACTTTACATGAATTTTCCTCACTTCACCCAAATTAGAATGGGTAGGCCTACTCAGCTATAGACAGCAAAAGATCTTGTCAGTTTGTAAGTGTTTGAGCACGTGCAACCTGCAGCTTGCACTATATTCTTCTCAGGAAGCCAAGAACGTTTCTGCATGTTCTAGGGTCTGCTGGGGTAACAATAGCTGTAAAGCTCTTAGCTAGCTTGCTGAGGAGTGTGGATGCATGCTATATAAATACAATTATTATTATTATTATTATTATTATTATTATTATTATTATTATTATTATTATTATTATTATTTTCATTATTATTATTATTATTATTATTATTATTATTAAGGTCTAGTAGTAGTAGTAGTAGTAGTAGTAGTAGTAGTAGTAGTAGTAGTAGTAGTAGTAGTAGTAGTAGTAGTAGTAGTAGTAGTAGTAGTAGTAGCAGCAGCAGTAGTAGCAGTAGCAGCAGTAGTAGTAGTAGTAGTAGTAGTAGTAGTAGTAGTAGTAGTAGTAGTAGTAGTTGTAGTAGTAGTAGTAGTAGTAGTAGTAGTAGTAGTAGTAGTAGTAGTAGTAGTAGTAGTAGTAGTAGTAGTAGTAGTAGTAGTATGGTGTTGCTGCTATTATTATTTTTGTTGTTATTGTTATCATAATGATGATGATTATTATTACTAGTATTGTTCCATTACCATTATTATTATTAATATTATCATTTTTATCATTATTATTATCATTATAACAATCTGCACGTTTTTTCCTCTATCTACAATTACCAACATCAGTACAGGCACTAAAGTCTATACTGTACAAAAACTATGAGGAAAACTTACTTGTAGTTGATTTCACCTGAGTGAGAGGAATCCATATCTTCTACAAGCAGATTTAGGAAACGCTGTGAAAAGATTAATAAGAACATTGAAAGTCTTTTGTGCCATTTTAACAGTTTGAAGTAATCAATTAACTCCCTATCCTACTGTACATGGAACTGGACTTAACTCCTTCAGTGCCTTACCAATCTTGTCATGGACTCTTTGGTAAGATTTGTGGCGAAAAGAAACCAGCGTCGCTGATGAAGTTGACAAAAACAGTGATGATGACACTTAGGAAAGGGAGAATGAAGAAGAGAAAAAGAATAACAATAACAGTATCATTGAGGACTATAAAAAAAAAATTAATTATGTGGCAGTAACAGTAGGCAGGGTAAAGATGAGACAGTAGGAAAAGAAATAGATGAGGTGTATAATGGTATAACTATTTGTAATAAAGATCTCTAAAAGAAAAAATGCTCATATAGTTCATAACAAAAGCTCTGTGTTTGTCGGAGCAGATGATACACACATCAGCCCAAGCAGGATTTTCTCAGGCTAGGAGCAAGAGCAAACACAACCAGAGCAAAAAAACAAAAGATGAAGTGGGGATAAAATCCAAAGCACCATCAATTTCTTGTGGGTAAATAACGTTTGACTACATGTGTGTGTGTGTGGGGGGGGGGGGGAATTAAAAGGGAGGACAAGCAAGATAGGGTGACCTTCAGCAAGATATGTTAATAAGAAAGGAAATTTTGTGGACAATCAATTGTCCAGATCTTTCAATAAAAAGGAAGTGTGGGAGGGAGTGGGTGGATTTGGGGGGAAAAGGGAGATGTAAAAGATACTTACATTGGTCAGGTTGAGCCCAGCACTCCGCAGGCAAATTTTGACATCATCCACTTGTAGAACTCCAGTCTTGTCTTTGTCATATTGTTTGAAGTGTTCCCTCAGCTCCCCCTTCTTCTTCTTGAGGAATGTGTTAAACAGTCTCATGACATTGGTCACTGACTGTTGAGAAGACAAGAGACGACAAAACTTAGCGCCAATAAAATAGCAGTTTGTACCGTCTGCTTCCCAAGAGGTTGAGATTGTTTCAGAATGCTGTCAGTTCTGCTGGGAAATAATACAGATTGTAAAGTGCATAGAGCTTGTTATTGAGTGGGAATCTTAGCTACCAGTATACAAATTACCAATGCTATCTATTATTATAAGACCGCAGGATACTGTTGGAGCTGTTTTGTTGCCGTTATATTTTTGCTAATACTGCCCTTCAGCCTTTTGTTACAAGACTCATATTGTATGCCATATACACCCATGAATAATAATTATCATTGAAAAGCATTGCTGAAAGACTAAATTTCTGCTTAGAAAAGTTAAACAAAGTTTTTAAGAGTTTCTTTCTTTTCCATTTGCTTGAGGTCCAAAAGAAAAAAAAAAGTTCAAAGCAGACGATAGAACAGCTTTCTGAAGGAACTTTTTTTTTTGCTTGTGTGGTTGTTTTTTGTTTGTTTAGTACTTTACAAAATTACTAATATTAATGTCCGTTTTCAGCTGGTTTAGTTTTAGTAAACATTTTATGGTACTTGCAACACAATAAGGTCATATAAAGTGCCAAAGACTAGAGATGTTGCAAGAGAGTGACAAACACAAAAAAAGGAGAGAGAGAGAGAAAGACGATAGTTTTTTATAGGAGAGAAGAAGCAAACCACACCAGAGCATCCACCAGCCACCCACTTTTCAGCTTGGGGGGGGGGGGGGGGGTTTGAATGAAAAAGAAAAAAAAAAAAAAAAAAGAAACAGATTGGTGAAAGGGAAGTATGATGTATTAATCTACACCTCAAACCACACATTATCTTGACAACAATGACAAACGACATCAGTGGACGAACTGAGTATTATTGAAAAGGAAAGACATAAGATACTAAAAATGTTAGCACCTGCTCATGGATGACTAAATAAGTGGAGAATATTGGTACAATCGAGTCAATCAGGTTGAAGTACATTGGCTCAGATTTATGTTCAACTGATCACTAGGAGAGTTCAGAAAGACCAGAAGATTAACAGAAGCAAAGAAAAAAACTGGGACCTATCCACATAATCCTGTTGAAATCACAAACTACGAGGTGAGGAAAAGTCATAAGATTTATGTTCAACTGATCACTAGGAGAGTTCAGAAAGACCAGAATATTAACAGAAGCAAAGAAAAGAACTGGGACCTATCCACATAATCCTGTTGAACTCACAAACTACGAGGTGATGAAAAGTCATAAGAGAGAACAAAGTAGGTGCTTGCATGGAAAGGATGTGACTTTCATTTCAACATAGGGAAAGTGTCTTATCAAGTACAATCAATATCCATCTCTTTACTTCTAGGATATATCCCACACATATCAGGCGGGGTTTGATGGACAGAGTCAAAGCAGCCTGCCTCATGAACGGTCAACATTGTGTGATAGGGGTGAAAGCCTTGATAACAAAGAGCAAGCAGCAACGGCATAATCAGCACCTTGAACTAGTTTGTCTGAGGCAAAAGGAGGGAAACCCATAAACTAATGGTCTACAACATAAATAAAAGTAAATAAATGAGAATGCTGAGACAAAACGGCAGTGACCGAAAAGAGGTAGTTTTATCATCATCAACCACGTAGGATCACCTGAAATCACTAAAAGTGAAACTTGAAAAAAGATGGCCATACCGGTATCTATAGTTTTGGTTAAAAAAAAAAAAAGAGCCAAGATGTGTAGAGTTGAAAACAACAACAGAAAAGGCCTGAAACAGACTGAAGTAATCCAAATGTAGCACAAAATAAAGAACAAAATAAAGAACAAAATAAAGAACAAATATTAGGTGATGACACAACAAAAAATATGTCACAAATGTATGGAAATACTCCATGCATTCCTAAATCAATATTGTTGACGCAAATGGAGTGTCTGCTTACTTTTTCACTGATCATTCCTCAGATCTTGTGAAAAGATGAGTATGAATAAGACAGTATTAGTAAGCAAGAGACACAACATCAGAGACAACCACAAGCAAAGTTAAAACGATGGTGTGGAACTGGATGTTTTGCAAAAGGTAGAAGCTAAGAAATCTACTTAAATGCTTCATTTTTCTTTCTACCAAAAATAAATTATAAAAATGAATGATAGTCCTGGAGGAAATAAGCAAGACAACAGACGTAAGTAACAGACAGATAAGAAAAAAATTACAAACCGCCAACAGCTTTCTCTAAACCGCAAGAACCACAAGAGAACCAGCAGTTTTAGTTTCAGTAAGAGTTTTACGACACTTTCAACACAAATAGGTAAGATAAGTGTCGAAGATTAGAGGTGCAACTAGAGAGTAACATACAAAGAAAATAAGGAGGAGCGATATGGACAATAGACGTTTGATAGGACAGAAGAAGCAAACCATACTACAGCACCCATCAACCACCTGTGAATCTTAAAAGTGCTAGGATCAAATAGAAAAACATAACAAAAGTCAATCGCACTTGCACTTTTAAAAAGCAGTTGCCAAACACATCAGTGTATCGGAAAAAAAAACTTTGGCACATACATAAAAGCCCATGCATAAAAGCCCACAAAAGCAAAGATAAAAACAGCAATAATGATACAACCATGCAGACACTTATTTCCCAAACAAAATGTATCTCACACAATAAATACACTCAACGTCACATCACATGTTCATTCAGATGTATTATTAGACTAAAAAGAAAATGTTATTATCTACAAGACAATACAATCTTTTGGTAGATCTACATTAGCAAAAGACTTTTTCACACTGAATATCCCAATATCCACAGGCAAAATTATTCAACTCTGCGTTCATCTTTGAATCCCAGCACAAAAACACAGGGCAAACACATTCTGGTAAAATACATCCCACTGGTAAGTATGCATTTTCAAACGAGGTGCTTATCTCAAAGAAGTTAATCGTGCACTCTACAGAAAATTTAGATATATACTTTTAAACAAAACAGCACTTCACAAATATTTGTAAGCATTGTACAATTTGACAACAAGAATAGCACAATATTACCTTCTCTTCCTGCAGCCAGAATTGACAAGAAGATAAATTAGAATACTTCCCTTCTTTATACATTGCTGACAAAGGTATCCTCTCATATTGGAAATCTGTTACTTGCTCCTATAAAAGTAAGGGAGCTTTCTTCAACAGTTTCTTTTCTATTGATTCACTTTTTTGTAAATACACTGTGACACTAACTTCATTCTAGCACACCACCCCCCCCCCCCCCCCCACCCCGCCCCCACACTATCCACCTTTTTTCTGCATTCCATCGATTTCAATTACTTACAATACCAACCCTCTCTTTACACAAATCTTCAATAAGTTCACAAAAACACCTTTCAAGAGAAGAAATTATCTTTGTTCATATTTTTTGTATAGGTGAGAGTCTTTTGTTACAAATAAGCACCTTAAATTACAACTTCACTGACTTCACCTACATGCACTTCAGGCTCTCTAATATATAGGTGCCATTGCACATTCACATTTATTTCCTTAAATAACATTTTAAGATCTTAAATAAACTAAACAATACCAAAATGAAAGACTTACTGATGTTCTATTAAAGCCCCCAGCTCCACCATGAAGAATGACAATTCCTCTTTCTGTCTCCAGCTGCTGTATGAGTGTAGCATTAGCTTTTGTCACTCCTAGCTCCTGTGGAAGGAGAGAAAAGCACAGTGATGGCTTTGGCAATAAACAGTCTGTGAGAACTTCCACAATTCCATCCTCACTCCCTAATGAATGCTTTTCCTTAAACCTGCAACCAAGAAATTGAACAAATCATTAGCTTACACAAAAGTATATTTATTCCTTTCTATACTATTAACAAGGGTACTGAAGTGCATTGATGTTATTTCAGAAAATGAAAAGAATAATAATGAAATAAACATAGCAGCTGTAAAAAAATGTTTTAATGCGTCTTGTTTGTTCTATGTTAAAGAACGTTTCCATTTTTTCATTAAACCAATTAAATTTGACGGGTTTTCGTTTTATTTTATATCACTATCCTGCTACAATAATGATCTTTACTAAAGTAATTTTTGAAATCACACCCTCTACACAAAGAATAAAACAACTTTGATGACAACGCAGTGTGTCAAGCAAAAACTTTAGAAATAATGAATGAAGCATGCATATGACACTGAAACTGAAAAATGCCAAGTCCACAATTTCTTTGCAAATATTTCAAAACCACAGGAAAACTTACAAGTGACAAAATCAAAAGGCAAAATCACGTATGAGGAAGCGGTGCTCGGGGGTGTCGCATGTAACCATCAATAGCACACAAATAAACTCTTAAAATGATGCTTAGAAAAGACACCAAAAAACCTGAGCTTTTGTCTGTAAAAGAATAGTCCCATCAGAAGAAAATTTTTGTGTTTTTTGTTAGATATAAGAGTTTTTTTCGGCACTCACAACTGCATAATAAGGTCATATGAGCTAACAAGAAGCATTAAACATTTTCAGCTTGGAAGGAATTTAATATTTTGAATTTTGCCCAGGTGGCCGCAGAAGCTTACTATAATTGATTTTGGACCACCAAGGGATCTCTAACGTGCGCAACACGAGATCTTTGAGATTTTTTGCCTTATCTGAGAAGGCTGTATAGGGGTTGGATCTTACCTACCCTAAGATCAGTGGTACAGCAGTAAGAAGGAGCCAAGGAGTAGCAGAAGAAAGGCTACAGAAAGAGTCAGGAGCCCAAAGGAGGGGGGCAAAGGCGGCAGGAGGCAGAAAGTGGAGATGAAAGCAGACGAAAGAACATAGATAGAGAGCAGGAAAGGAGGTGAAAGGAGAAAATTTTAGAGAAAAATATTTTCTCTCTCTGTCAAGTTTCGAACCCAGGACCTATTGAACGAGAGGCAAACACCATAACTCATATGGTCTATTTATATTGCAAGTGCCACTTACTAAAACTAAAAGACATCATATTCTGCCTATAAAAAATCAGCAACTTTGTCTTAATATCCAGCTGCAGGAGGACTGAGTCTGTATCAGGAAACCTTGGAAAGTCCATTTTAATAAAATGCATTCTTGTTTTCTTTAGCCAGATTTTAACATGCTACTACACATGAAATAGGTCACTTTGAAGGAAATAAGATTGTGGATTTCACAGATATGAATTCCTGGTTCTAAGATAGCCAAGACCTGGTTCCTCCAGATTTAAAAAAACATGTGTTTTATTAACCACATTACACTTATCTCCAATAACAGTTCTTTAACACTTTCCTATCAATAAGACAATTGTGAAAACAAACTTTCATATAGGCCCTCTGAGAATGATCAGAGTAAAATGGATGGTAGATCAGTATAGTACAACCATAGCTAATACTAAAGCAACCATCCATATTACATTTCCTAAAAGAGTATCAGAAACAAAAGATTTTCAAATTGTTTTTATGTAACCGATTGCATGATTATGGCTGCCATTTTGAAAATATTTAAAGAAACAAGCTGGTAAGCAAAAATTATTTGCAGTGTCCACTTCCGAGATTTAGCGTGAGCAAAAAATCCACCAGTGAGCTTTTCTGCAGGGAGTGATGGGGATGTAATGAAGATCATACACGGTGCAAGTACAAGTTCATGACATAGACCAACAAATTTTTCATCAGAGGTGCTCAGGTCAGTGAATGATGGTTACAGTGAATGATGGTTATGAGAGTGCTGTTTCAATTACTCCACTTCTCATAACAAACTCATGATTATATACAATCCCAGGACATACTTTTACACAAATCCTCAGACTTCTATATTATTTAGCACTTAATAAAGGATTTTCTCATATCTGCATAATAGAATTCTGTACATTTATTGGTGTAAGAAAGAAAACTTAAGATTAAACTAATTTACAGTTCGAGAAGGGCATAAAAAATTAGCATGCACAAAAAATAAACAACCCTTATATCATTAATTAAAGTCGAGATTTATGTGCGAATTAAGGATGTGGGGATAGCCTGGTGTCAGAGGTAAAATTAACAAGAAAAGTCTCCAAAGTATGGTGACTTCCAAAGCTTGAGTGTCCTTGAAAACTGCAATTTACTTTTTCCGTTCCTTTGATCAACGTTTTTTTAATTAAAATCCACAGAGAAATGAGTTTTTAAATACATTTGAAAGGTGTTGAGCCAAAATAAATTTTTGTAAAATTACCCATCAGGTGGAAAAAATGTTGGCTTCTTTAGTTTCAGTATTCTGACGAACACCAGATTTAGACAAGATATCAATATATGTATTTGCATGTTCAATTCCTGTTCAAATTTCACCTTTTTATCATATTATGAACAAACAATTTTCCAGTCTTTAAAAAAGCCAAAAAAACATAATGGCAGACATTTCGTTAGTTTTAGTGGAAGTTTTAAGAAGCTCACAACTGCATAAGGTCATATGAGCGTGCGCCAAGGGGTGGATGTCAACAGAGAAGACCTAACAGGGAATCAGGCTTACTCTGCTCACCTCTCTAGCTTCTACAGCACAAAGTCTGCTTCGACTATCAAGGCACCCCGGAAATAGCGGGTCACAAGAGTGTGACAAATATACATAAGAAGTACCGGGTAGTGGAAAAATGACGATAGTAAGGATTAGGAAAGAAAAAGAAAAAGTTCCCCGTTGCGGTTCAGGGACAGTTATGAGCATGACATTGATGAATCAGCCCATTTACAATTTTACTGAGCATAAGAACATATTAATGTCCTCCCCCATTGGGAATGGCATAAAGACACTTCATTCAGTAGCACCGCCCCGGGGGGCAGACATTTAGACCAAGAGAAAATCAAAACAACCCACAGAAATTACAAGTAATTATAAATCCCACACGCAACTGACTTTGTATCACTGAAAATACTAAATGATTGAAATGATCACAACCACGAAAGTTTCCATTGCAGCACAACATCTGACCTTCTAACAACTTTTAAAGCAACATAAGAGAAAAACACGGCAAAACCCATCATCCATGGGCAGGCACAAATGCAAACATCTAAACTTACCGCACAGTTCTAAAGATATTAAAAAGAAAAACAAAGAAAGTCTTAAAGAAACAGCGCAAAAATATTTGGTAATTCACTTAATTTAAATAACCAAGGAACACATCGGAAAAAAAAGATAGTTTTGTAAATATTAGCATTTGTATTATATTACATAATGTTATTTTCAAGCACAATTAACTTTTAAGATACAAGATTTCTTTTGTGAAAAAAGTAGACTCTACTTTAAAGCATTTTTTTCCCATACATGGTGCCCTTAAATTTGAGGAAACAAAGTTGTTTATCAAGGAAGCTATTTGGTTGTAAGGTAGCAGTCAAGGTAGCTTTGAAAGAGAGACATGATATATTGCATTTGGTGCAGATCTTGATAAACATGTAAATGAAAAAGAAGAATAAACATGGCAAGAGCCTTTGAAAAGTGCATGCCATGCATAAAATAAAAAAATTAAATGCATATACATTTATTTGACATGGTGTTCATAAAGAAAAATTAGAGTTTCAATTTCACACAAATATGTTAAATGGTACCTATTTAACTGTTCCGTAATGCTGAAAAATTAAGTCATTTCATTTTTACTATGAATAGCTCACTAACACATGACAAAATTGAAAGAGTGGCAAATTAATTTTAATGAGATACCCCTTCCTGAAGATGGAGCATCAATTCAAACCCAGACATCTTCTTACCACTGATCAAACAATTGTAATGATGAGTTGTATCAGAATTATTATGAGGAAGCAACAATTTTTTCAGGTTTTTTATTGTTATGTAACTTAAAGACCCTACAAGATACAAATAAGTCAATCTGGAGACACAGCACAGGTCCCAAGGAAAAAGAAAAGAAGGAGGAAGGAAAGAAGACAGATAACATAGCAGCACTGACATCCCATATGTTCATCTCAGTGGAAACGTGGCTGAATTTTCTTTTGAGTTTTTCCTTGTTATCCCACAACACACCAATGGGGGAGGAGAGGGGGAGGGAGGCTGGGGGAAGGGGAGGGGAGGGGAGTGGAAATGAAGGGGGTAGGGGAGGAGGTGAGAGGAATGAGAAGGGAGGGAAGAGGTGGAAGGGAGGAGGAGTGGGAGACAGACACCAAGCACTGCACTGTCATCACTCAGGTGACAAAGAGGAACAAAGACTGACTATAAAATCATCAGGTTATTTTTTTCCTAATATAATGTCTCAATCAATAAAACACTGTCAGATCAGTGCTGATACCATAATGACAGTAGATGGTACTCCCTGCAGCTGTTCCTACTTCGTATGAAAGGCTAAGGGAGTAAACCCTAAGAAAATCCGCAGGGACGGCCCCTGAGGCAGCCGACGGAGAGTAATGATCCGAACTATCTTTTGGCAGCCCCTGCAACGTTACTGGTTCCAAATGTATTGATGTCATCGTTCCTTTGGACTAAATCAGCGAAGTCAAGAGGGGGCTCCTGCAAATTGAGCAAGGAACGTTCTCCATACAGTCAAGCCCAGGCATTTAGCTTAGTCAAGATCTCAATAATTCTGGGAGGAGGCTGCAAAAGTGAACTTCAGACAGTCGACAAGTTCTGTTACCTGAGGTCTACCATCACCGCTAATACATCACTTGATGAAGAGATCAACATCAGGATTGGGAAAGCAACAACAACTTTTGGAAGACTGACAAAACGAGCATGGGAAAATTGACTATCAAAATAAAGATCAAGATTTACGAAGTATGTGTCCTCAGCGCACTCCTTTATGGATCTGAAACATGGAACTTGTACAGCAGGCAAGAAAAGCGCCTCGACATTTTCCATCTCAGATGCTGCCACAACATCTTAGGCATTTCGTGGCGTGACAAGGTTACAAATGTTGAAGGGTTGGCCCGGGCAAACCTCCAGAACATGACAATTATCGTGTGTTTAAGAAGATTGAGATGGCTTGGCCATGTCTAGAGAAAGGACGACAACCTGATTCCAAAGCAATTTCTCTAAGGAGAACTAGCCCAGGGAAAGAAACCAAGAGGAAGGCCAAAATTGAGGTATAAAGACACCTGAAAAAAAGTTTATCTAAGTTTGGAGTAGATGTCAGCATCTAGGAAGAAATAGCTGAGGACAGGGAAACATGGAGGAGTATGATAAAGGAAAGAATTATGCAAGAGAGCAGCCTCAGAAACAACCAGGATGAGAAGCACCAACAACGAAAGGAAAACAGTGAAAATACAGAGCTTCAATCCACCTCACTGACATGCAAGCACTCCGTTAGAATCTACGCTTCAAACATAGGAAGAATTAGCCATGAAAGAAGCTTCATGAAGACAACCTTGAGACCACCTTACGCTAAACTGACCGTCTACATAGACAAAAAGAGCCATACACAATCAATAAACTCCGAGCATTTTGAGCAGCTGCTCAGCGCAAAACTATAAAGAAAGCACTTACCTCAATTCCTAGAAAATGCAAATTTGGGTGAATGGCCAAAGCTTTGAGAATCTGCTCTATTCCTTGGTCCCCCAAAGGATTCATGCTCAGCTGGAAAAGACAAGCAAAAGGATAAGTCATGTTTACTATCTCTTCCAGAAATGTTCTTACCTATTCTTCCTTTAGGCAAAAGCTTTTTATATTACAACTGGTGAGTGAAAGAAATTTGCTCAAATATTTCAATGAGATTTGCACTGATGTAAACAGACCCGCCACATTTTTCATGTGATGAAGTAAAAGGAGTAAAAGAACCAGGAGAGAAGCAATATCTGGTTGAGTTCCTTAATCAAAGAATATGACTGTCGCATACTTCCTGCACATCCGATGAAATAATATGAGAGAAACAATATCTGGTTGAGTTCCTTAATGAAAGAATATGACTGCCGCATACTTCCTGACCATCCGATGA